>NW_006399828.1:14892498-14898492 GCF_000299155.1 Elephantulus edwardii | reverse complement strand
GAGGTGGGGTGGGCGGGGAGAAGGGTGCAACAATGAATGAATGGAATTCCAAAATCTCTGTAGATATTCATTGAAATGAAAAATAAATAAATTAAAATATTAAAAAAAAAAGAGAGACAAACTGGGACCCAGTTCAGAAGGCCTCACCTATGATGTAAAGAGGTTGTCAAATATAGCCAGAAATACACAACAAAAAAGATAAAATTGATGAATGGAACCTTCTAAAGATTCATTAAAAATTTTTTCCAATTGGGAGGGGAAAAAATCTACTGACTGGAAAAAAGCATTTGGCAGTGCCATTTCAGACAAAGATCTCATAACAAAAGTTTACAGAATCCTACATGACCTTTATAAGAAAAGATTAATAACCCAATTATGAAATGGTCAAAAGACATGGGAAGACTTTTCACAAAGGAAGATATTCAGATGGCTAACAGACACATGAAGAAATGCTCAAAATCACTGGCATTAGGAGAGATGCAAATCAAAACCACAATGAGATGCCATCTTACCTCAGTAGCTGTGTCAAAGTTTAACAGGAAAGCAAACAATGAATGTGGGAGAGGATGTGGTGACAAAGGAATTATCTTACAGTGTTGCTGGGATTATAAAACAGCACAGTCATTCTGGAAGGCAGTTTGACCCTTCCTCAAAAAGCTGAACTTAGAAATTACCCGTGATGCAGCTATTTTACTCCTAGGAATATAACCTGAGAAAATTAGAACTGAAACACAAACAAAACTTTGTACACCAATGTTCATAGCCGTATTACTCATCATCAACAGAACATGTAAACAGCCCTAATGTTCAACCATAATGGAATAGATTGAGAAATTGAGGTATATTCATACTATGGAATACTATGCAGCACCCAGGAACAACAATTTTGAAAAATACTATATAACTTGGGAGGCTCTGGAGAGCACTAGGCTGAGTAAGCTCATTCAGTCTCAAAAGGATAAATAGTGCATAAGGCCACTGTTGTAGAAATAGATAACTAGTGAAATGTGTATGAGGATTTAAGGGGGTAAGGCTTGGGGCAGAGGGGTGAGGATTGGCAGGGGAAAATCATAGAGTCACACAACTTGGTGGAGGAGGGAGAGCTATGTTAAGAAAATGGGAATGATCTGGCCGGCATCTGGAAAGACAGGGTAATGATGGGCATAGTTCAATAATGGTGGTTAATTTGATAAAATGTAATGAATGGGAATGTGTATGAAATAAAAAGTGAATGAAAGATAGTGTAAATATACAAACTTTATAAACAATTCAGTATAAAATAAAAAGTTTTAAAAATTCTACCAAGGTGAAGAACTTGTTTTACTTGTAGAAAACTGGTCAAGACTGTGTTAAATAGATACTCATATGCCTTTATAATATCTGTTTGATATTTCTTCAAGAAATACTATCTTCATATATATATATAGCAATGAAAGTGAGAAATACAAGGAATTTTTTGGACAAAGGCAATAAGAGTATAATTTTTAATTACTTTCTTAGAAAAACACAACACAAATGACATTTATAACTTAGGTTTGTGTAGCTCTAAGTTGCTAAACACAAAACCATTTACTTATGAAACTGAACAGTCAACTTTCAAATATTAAAAAATCTATGCATATTTCAACACCTTCTTGGCAAAAATATTACCTTTTGCATAGTACTCTTCTAAGTCTGGGTGTATCTCTTTTTTGAGTCTGATGGTAGTTGAAGAAATACCCAGAGAGTGGAAGAAGAGGGAGAGAGAAATAATCTAGTGCTTATTAATGTTCTATTTAATAGATAAATTCTCTAGTTCAGCATGAAACTGAGTGTGAGAAAGTGTGAGGGGCGGTGGAAGTGGAGGGTGAAGGAAGGTGAATGAGGATGGAGAAGTGAGATAGAGGTAGAAAGATTTCCATTTATGTTTTATCATTGATTGTGATAACTACCCTTTCCTTTCCACCTTCCCCCAGTAAATTTTCTTAAATCATAAATACTGCAAAGGCAGCACTATGCTGCCAAGCTTAACAGTAAATAATGGCCCAGGAAAGTGCATTAAAATCTGAAAGTGTGGACTTCCTTATAGGTAAATGCTTTTTTGTCATCATTTTACAATATAGTTATTATGTCAAATTACATTTTTACCTCTATATGCTAAATATTACTTATTAATTTTCCTGAGTAATGAGGATTCTTAATTAAACAATAAATCATTAAAAACTAAATGCAAATACTCAAGTTTCAAATTAATGGAATAAAAGCGAAAGGAAAATGCTATCAAGAGCTTCTTTATGTCTACTAACTCCAGCCCTACACTAGATAGGTAAATAAATACACATGTGAGAGACTACAACAAAGGGAATGAGTTAAATGATATCTAAGCTCTACAAGGATCCTGTAAGGAAGATACTATGGGAGCTTCAAGTGGCCTAGTCTGTAGAAAATTTCCCTGCCAGCCCAAAGGTAATACATCTTTGGTGGTTCAAATCTAATAGCAGCTTCAGGAGAAAAAGATGGGTCATTTCCAACCTCCTTCTGTGAGAGATATAGACTGAGCAACCCAAAGTCAGTTCTAGATCAATGGTAATGAGATAGAGTTGTTGTTGTTGTGTACCATTGGGTCACCTGGACTCACAGCAAACCTACATACAAGAGCTCTAAGCCTGCACTATCCTGAGCCAATCTCACTGTCTACCTAGCCCCATAATCCATATAACTGTGTCAATCCATCTCATCCTGGCTCTTCCTTTCCTACACTATCCCTCCACCCTTCCAAGCATGATGGACTTCTCCAAGGACTGGTCCTTCCTGGCAACATGTCCAAAGTATGTGAGACGAAGCCTCTTGGTTTAAACCTCTCCAAGACAGAATTATTTATTCTCTTGGAGGTCCATGGTATTTTCAATACTCTTCTTCAGCACCACAACTCAAAGGCAACAATTCTTCTTCTGTCATCTTTATTCATTATCCAGCTCTCTGATCCATAGTAAATAATTGAGAAGACCATGGACTGGATCACGTTAGTTTCTAAACTGACATCATTACTCTTTAGCATGTTGAAGAGGCCCCTGACAGCATATTTCCATAATGCAATTTATCTTTTTATTTCCTGACTGCTGGTGCCAAGAGTGTTGATTGTGGAGCCAAGCAGCTGAAATTGTTAACAACTTCAATCTCTTCTCTGTTTATCATGGTGCTGCCAATTGGCCCAGTGGTGAGAATCTTTGTCTTCTTGAGGTTGAACTTCAATCCATATTGAAAACTACAGTCCTTGAGCTTCTACAGCAAACACTTCTGATCCTCCTCAGTTTCTGTGAGCAAGATTGTGACATTTACATAATGCAGGTTGTTGATGAGTCTCCCTCCAATCCAAATACCACATTCTTCCTCATAAAGTCCAGCTTCTTGAATTACCTGTTCCTCATACATATTGAAAAGATATGGAATCAGGACACATCTCTGACACACTCCCTTCCTGATTTTGAACCATGAAGTGTTTAGTGTTTACTTGCTCTGTTTTAAGGACTATTTCCCAATACAAGTATAGGTTTCCCACAGGCACAGTCAAGTGTTCTGAGATTCCCATTCTTCTCAAGGGTATGTACTGTTCCAGTCATTTTTTTTATATATATAATCTCCAGCAGGATCTTACTTGTGTGTGATATAAATGATATGGTTTGACAATTTCTACATTCTGTCAGATCACCTTTTTTTTTCCAGAATGGGAATAAATAGTCAATTGACCAGGTAGCTCTCCTCCAAATTTCTTGGCACAACCTGATGAGCACATCCAGGGTGGCAACTATCTATTGAAATTGGTGGCATCAATTCATGGCACCTCACGTTTTACCCATTTCTTCAAAACAACTTGAACTTCCTTCTTCATCACCATTGCCTCTTGATCATTTGTTGTTTCATGAAATTCTTCTTTGTCATCCGAGTCTTTTTGGTAGAGTGACTCTGTGTATTTCTTCTATCTTCTTTTGAATGCTTCCCAGATTATTCAATATTATGCCCGTAGCAGCCTTAAGTACTGCAGCTTGAGCAGAGAGAGGGAAAATACTATTATAGCCTTTTACCAAAAAGGATATCAACATCAAGAAAGATTGGGTAACTGTCCCAAAGTGATTTGTTGTTCTTTCTGTTGTTGTTGTGTACCTTCAAGTTGGAGTCATCCTAGCTGATATTTCAGCAGGTTTTCAGAGGCAATAAACTGCACGAGTGGAGATGATTCATCTTTCTCCTACAGAACAGCTGGTGAAGAGTGAGAGAGAGAGAGAGAGAGAGAGAGAGAGAGAGAGTGTGTGTGTGTGTGTGTGTGTGTGTGTGTGTGTGTGTGAAGTTCAATTTCTTGCCACTAAGTTATGGGCTCCTGTGTGTCAGAAATTGTGAGGATGGCACAGAATTGGACAAGGTCCAGATAGTTTTTTCATAGCGCCTAACAACAAGAAGCTACCAGAGCTACACCAGATATAGATAATAATAAAATAATTGAGCTTTTGCTAGGTATTCTGATTCCAGCTTTTGTGTTCTTTAACCACTCCTGTCTCTCTAAGGATAGTAAATGGCTCTTCAAAAGTAAAAGACTGGAGTGAGGTAGGTAAGTAGTAAATGAATGAATCATTGAAAACTGTATGTGACAATATGGATAAATCTCCCAATGACATTAGTGAGTAAAAGAAGTCAGGCAAAAAAGTGCATATTGCATGGCTTCTCTTATGATGAAGTATAAAAATAAGCAAAGAACATCTATCTAAGCTTTTAGAAGTTAGGATGATGGTCAACATAGGGATTGAAGGAGTGGTAACTAGAAGGGAATGCAAGGATGTGGTGGTAAATTCTGTTCCTTTTCATCAGTGTTGATTACATGATGAGCTAGTTTGTAAAAATGTATTAAGCTGTGTACAATTTACATATGTACTTTTCTCTATACATTTCTTATTTCAAGAAATTACTTAAAAGGGGAAAAAAGGAGATTTCAGGTAATCTCAAATGAGAGCTCTCATAAGTAACATTAATGTTTTCCTTCTGCCCTATTTTAAGAATATTGCTGTTGTTGTCTACTGTTGAGTCAGGCTGGCCCTCCAGAAGGTTTTTAGAGGCAGTTAATCACACAGGAGAGTGTTCACTTTTCTCTCACAGAAAGGCTGATAGACTCAAACCCCAAACTTTTGTACTGACAGCACATTTCCTTACCACTAAGCCACCACAGCTCCCTGTTGTAACCATTCTGAGTATGTTATTGTTTCTAGGTGCCGTCGAGTTGAGTACAACTAACAGTGACCCTATGAACAACAGATCTGATGCCTGTGCCATCCTCACCATCTCTGACACCCACAATCACATTGCTGTAGTCACTGTGTCAACCCATCTGGTTGAAGGTCTTCTCCTTTACTGTTCCTCCCCCCTTCCAAGCATGAGGTCCCTCTCTAAGAAATAACCTTTTATCATGATAGATGGTGAAGAGGTTGAGATTGTTAACAGTTTTAGTTTGCTTGGCTGCACAGTCAACACTCTTGGCACCAACAGTCAGGAAATTAAAAGACATAATGCAATGGGAAAGTCTGCTTTTAGAGACCTCTCCAAAGTACTGAAGAACAAGGATGTCAACCTGAAAACTAAGATGCACCTGATACAGGCCATGGTCTTTGCAATAACTTGCTAGGCATCAGAGAACTAGACAATGACTAGGGATGATAGAAGGAGAATTGATGCCTTTGAGCTGTGGTGCTGGAGAAGAGTATTGAATATACCATGGACTGTTAAGAAAATGAACAGGTTCATCCTTGTTGTTGTTGTTGTTATGGGCCGTCAAGTTGCATGTGACTCATAGCGACCCTATGTCCAACAGCCCTAAACTCTGCTCTGTCCTGTGCCAATCGAACTGTCTCTGACACTCCCATCTTAGGCTGCTCCTTGGAAGCAAGGATTCTGAAGCTTTGTTTGACATACTTTGGACATGTTGCAAGGAGGGACCAATTCTTGGAGAGGAATGTCATGCCTGGGAGGGTG
>NW_006399828.1:14882284-14885505 GCF_000299155.1 Elephantulus edwardii | reverse complement strand
TTCTTTGGCTCTGGTTGTTGGTGCATATATCTGAATGATAATGGTATTCACTGGGCTTCCTTGTAAGCGTATGGATATAATCCTGTCACTCATGGTGTTGTACTTCAAGATGGATCTAGAAATTACTTTTTTTACTATAAAGGCAACCCCATTTTTCTTTGTTGGGAAGCACCCAAATACAAGGGTTCAGGGATTAAACAACTTTATTCTCATACCAAAACAAATATTTTCCTTGTTAATGTTGTTACATCCAGTACCCACCCACACTGTGTGTGGACAGGGTGGTGGTGGTAAGAAGGATTTTATTTTCCAGAGTTAGAAATGAACTGAAAGACAGTATCTTGAAAGCGAAAAAGTAGAAACTATGATATCCGATGTTATAGCTTGAACGTTCTCCGAACATTGATTTCAAACAGGATACATTTTTCTCCAAACTGCCATAGGGGGCTTTTGAGTCTAAGAAATCTAATAATAAGAAAAAATAAGGAAGAAAATACACCACATTCCTAGAGATTGTTTCTAATGGAAGCCCAGTTTTGACAACCCTACCACCTACTTTATATAATTAAACCAACGACATCTATGAATAGAAAGGGGTCGGGGAGAGAATTGGCTAATAAAATATTTAAGGACATTAAGAAGAAACATGTCAGGCTTTTAGTTTACCCAGAAAAAGCATCTTCATAAAGTATCAGTCAACCAAGATTTACGGTATTAATAAAATCACCTTCGGATTATAAAGGTACAAAATAATGCATAAAACGCAAACAAAGAACCTATTTTTAAAACCTGGAATGAAAGAACGAAATGTTCTAAGAGGAAAGCAATGCCAAGCACCTTGTTCTGGGGCTTTAAACCAGTTCATTCTGGTTTAAACCCCTGCTGAGATTTTGCATTTCCTCCCCTGGTACACTGAGTCAAAAATCTGCATTTTTAACAAGATCTATAAAGATCAGTCTGGGGATCCTGTTTATATGCTGATTCTGACTCAGTATTTCTGGAGTGGAAATGCTCAGCACTTGTTCAGACAGGAATGTATCAGCTCTGAGTCCTGTCTTGCTTTATGTGGCATGGAGTATTTTCTTTTGCTCTCATCATTCTGAGATGATTGGTCCTTCATATCAATATTTGGAAGTTATCTAGGAGCCATATTTGAAAGGGACAGGGCTGTTCATACAATGTTACATACATATAATATCCCTTCAAACAAACAAAAAGCAAAAATGACCATATATATAGTTCATCTCCCAAGAGTTACTTCCTCTACAATGGTTGTTGCTATAGGAGGTGAATTATTGCCTACAATGGAATGTACCATCTTTCAAACGTGCATTTTCTTCTTGAACACTAAAATAATGATGGTCCCAGAGAGCCATGCAGATTGCCTAATCTATCAGCATTTTCCTCCGTGTTTGACTTTCATTCTTCCGCATTTGATTGCTTCTGAAATAATGGAAGCAGAGTTGAAAATGCTCTTTATATTCCCCAGGTGATTTTCATTTGTGATAGATACGCAAATGCAATTTTCCCCATTACACTAACCAGGGAAAGACACCCCCATGCATTAGAAAGCTCAGTAAATATAGGGGAGGGGATTCCACTGGGTACACTAACCCACTCAAAAAGAGAAGGAAATGAGGGCCTTCAGTGCAGGTAAGTAGGCAAAGTCTGTTTCCACAAGCATATTCTTGGAAGGTAACTGAACATCTTATCTAAAAATGAAAAGTTTATCCTGGCCTAATTCTGGGGCCTAT
Organism: Elephantulus edwardii; assembly: GCF_000299155.1. NCBI lineage: Eukaryota > Metazoa > Chordata > Mammalia > Macroscelidea > Macroscelididae > Elephantulus > Elephantulus edwardii. The sequence goes on along the minus strand of NW_006399828.1, from coordinate 14,883,751 downwards.
TTGTCACATAGCAAAATTGAGATTCAACACAAATACAGTCCTGTGATTTTGTGTCAATTCAAAACGATCTGAGAATCGTGAACTTGTATATATCCTTAGAATTGTTTTCTTCTTCTGACATTAGCTTTCTCACAATAAGATCTCTCTCCCTACCCTTTACTTCGCCTCACCCACTTAACAGTCAGTTTTTGAACAATGGGAAATTGTTTTCTTTATGGCATTTGCTATTTATCACTGACTGTGGAGTGGTCTGCTGAGGAAAATTCTTAAGGTTTTTGCAAGAAAATGTGAACTGTCAGCCTCCCTGATCTGCATAAATTCTCTTCTCATCTTCAACTGTGTTGCTTTTGTTTCCAGTTATTTTCACAATGGTGAGTTTTATAAACTCAACCTTAAGCTGCTTTCACTCTGTATTTTTACTTTTTTATTTGGGGGCAAGAAAAACTGCATTATGTAAAATAGGGACAGCTCACCTAATCTTTCACTGATCCACAGCACAGATAAACGAATTGGAAAAAGTTAAATATTCAATTGTGAAGGTATGAGTCATGACCCCAGGAACAGCCCAAATAACAGATTATTCTTTACATGTGGATGTGCTTGTCATTTGTAGAGCTTTGCAAATACTGAAAAAGGCAGATGTTTAGAAGCAAAATATCATTCAAAGGTGAAAATGCAAAATATACATGCTTTCACAATCAAACTATGATAATATTGATGCTATAATATGCTTCTTAGCACTTAAGGGAGGAGGTCGTCTTTTTATATCACTTCAGGGGGAAAAGTGCATATGAAACTTAACTTTCATGAGCTGAAAATCTACACTTAAACTACTGGCTAGAAAATATTAGTACATTTTTGAAAAAAAAATTAGCACATCTTCAGAAATTCTCAATAAGGTGGTGTTACAGATTGAATTGTATCCTTTAAAAATATGTGTATTCAATGATCACATTACTCACTGTCCTCAAGTAGGAGCTGACTCATAGCTGACCATCCATTGGGTTTCTCAGGCTGTAAACAACATGGCAGGACATTGCCCATCATTCTACCATAGAGTCCCTAATGAGTTTAAACCACCAGAGAGATTCAGCCTTTACATTAGCTGCACTACTACCTACAGACTAAGCCATGAGAGCTCCTTGGTGATTCCTCCATGAAGTCATAAATCAAGCAGTTATAAAAAATTAGAGGTGAACATACCACTTCTTAATCCCATCACAGCTCTGATCCAATGTAAGGAAAGTTTCCCTAGGGTGTGGCCTGTAATATCTTCTATGTCACAAGACTTTAAAAGAGGAGAGCAAGTCAAGAGTGGAGAACTCAGTTCCAAGAAGAAATAATGACTAAGAATAAAATCCTTTTGGACTCAAATGCCTGTAATAAGAAACTCCTTAACAGAGATGGCCAAGGACCATCCTCAAGAACCAACAGAGAGAGACGCCATTGCTCTTCAGTAATTTGGAG
>NW_006399828.1:14864705-14881682 GCF_000299155.1 Elephantulus edwardii | reverse complement strand
TCAAACGCCTTTGGATAGTCAATGAAACACAGGTACACATTCCTCTGGTATTCCCTGCTTTCAGCTAAGATCCATATAACATCAATGGCAGCACTAGATAACTAAAATAGATTGCTTGAAAGTATAAAAAAAAACAAGGGTCACACGGATACAATCATATCTTCCCTCTACCAACTGCACAATGGGGAACTGCCCTCATTAATATCATCCAGAACAAAACCAATTCCCATGAGGTCAGACATGTCCTCCATGCTCCCATACCTCTTTCCACTAATTCCAACACCAAGCTCACTGCTCTGCTGGGTCAGAGATTTGTTGTAATAATTCACAGAGCACACAGAATCAGGCAATTAAAAGTTTATTAGGGAAGTTTGAAGGATTCAGGATGGTAGCAGGATAATATCACTCAGTCAAGAGAGCTGTTATAATGTGTTTGCAGGTACCTCAGTATTTAGCATTGCAGCTTTAGGTCATTGTAACAAAGTTCTTAGTCCTGACAATTAAAATTTTCCTTCCAGTTCCCCAACAAACTTGGGCTTCTAGGTCTGGATCCATCTGGTAGCAATCCCAAAGTCAGCTTTGTCTCATGTCACATCTCTGGTTCTGTGCTGTTGAAGCCAATCCTGTAGGCCTATGTCTGAGAGGTGCAGGAAAATTTGACCTTGAGGAACACACACTCTGCATTCTCTACCTTTTCTTTGCTAGTGGCTGTGATGGTTGTTGTTATGTGCCTTTAAGTCACCTGCAACTCATAGCAACCCTATGTACGATAAACACCACTGACCCAATCTTGAGTCAAATTCATTGTCACTGACACCCCGACCCTCATTATCAGTTACAGAGTCACTCCATCTCATCCAAGGGCTTTCCTTCCCGCACTGTCCCTCTACCCTTCCAAGCATAATGTCCTTCTCCAAGAATTGATCCTTCCTGGCAACATGCTCAGAGTATGTGAGACAAAAGCTCAAAATCCTTGTCTCCAATGAGAAGCTTAATTTCATCCTCATCAGGACAGACTTGTTTGTTCTCTTAGCAATCCACAGTATGTTCAAAATTCTTCCCCAGCCCCAAAACCAAAAGGCATCAATTTTTCTTCTATCATCCTTGGTCATTATTTAGCTCTCTGATGCATAGCAAGTAATTGTGAAGACCATGGCCTGAATTAGGCACAGCTTAGTCTCTAGACTGACATCATTGCTCTTCAGTATTCTGGAGAGGTCTCAGATAGATTTCCCCAATGCAATTTGTCTTTTGATTTCCTGACTGCTCGTGCCAGAAGTGTAAATTGTGGGACCAAGCAAGCTGATTATTAACAATCTCAATCTCCTTTCTGTCTATCATGAGGATGCCAGTTGGCCCAGTGGTAAGAATCTTTGTTTTCTTATTTTGAGCTTCAATCCATATTGAAGACTGCAGTCCTTCACCTTCTGTAGCAAACACCTCAGGTCCTCTTCAGTTTCATAAAGCAAACTGTGTCACCAGCATAATGCAGGTTGTTGATGAGTCTTCCTCCAATCTTGATTCTATATTCTTCCTTATAGAGTTCACCCTCTTGAACAACCTGTTTCACATATACATTGAAGAGATATGCAGATAAGATGCATTCCTAGTGTACAATTTTCCTGATTTTGAACCATGCAGTGTTTCCTTGCTCTGTTCTGATGATTGCTTCCTGGTCCAAGTATAGGTTTACCAAGAGCACAATCAAGTGTTCTGGGATTCCTATTTTTCTCAAGATTAGCCACAATTTGTTGTGATACACATGATGCCTTTGTATCGTCAACAAAACATGCCTCTGAAGCTGCTCAATTTAGCGGTGAGACTGGCCAGTCCCCTTGTGGATAGACTATCACACTCTACTGGCATGTCCCTTCCCATGCACATGGCAAAGTCAATGTCCAGGAAAGCCATTTTGAACAATCAACCTGACACCACTGAAAGAGTGGATGCAACAATGGAGTTATATACAGTAGTGATAGTGATGACGGCATAAGACCGGACAATGTTTCTCTTTGTTGTCCCTGGGGTGTCCGTGAGTCAGAACTAACTTGATGGAAACTAACAACTCCAGGTCCATCTCTCTGCACATTCTACTATAATACTTTGCTTTGTCCTCCTGAGCTGCCCTTTGAAATTGTCTATTCAGCTCTTTCACTTTGACATGTTTCCTTTAGTTTTGGCTTCTTGAGGCTCCAATGCAATCTTTAGAGTCTTTTCTGACATCCATTTCAATGTTTTATTTCTACTCTGGTTTTGTAATGACCTTTTGCTTTCTTCATAGATGATATCATCTCACAACTCATCTGGTCTTCAATCATTGGTGTTCAATGCCTTAAAACTATTCTTAAGATGATCATGAAAAAATGGAATTGGTTCAAGATGTTATCATGGTTCCTGGGGACTTATTTTCATTTTCTTTGGCCTCAATGTTAACTTGCATATGAGTAATGGATGATCTGACCCACAGTCTGACCCTGGCCTACCTTTGACTGTCAGTGTTGAGCTTCTCCAATGTTTTCTTCCACAAATGTAGTCAATCTGATTCCTCTGCTGCCCATCAGGTGATATCCACATGAAAAATCATCTATTGTGTCTTTTAGAAAAGGTATTTGCAAAGAATAAATCATTGTAAATATAAAATTCAATCATTGTATTTCCAGCTTTATTTCTATCACCAAGCCCATATTATCCAACAGAAAGCATCTGAAAGCTGGACAATGCTTAAGGATAACAGAAAAAATTGATGTTTTGAGTTGTGGTGTTGAAGAAGAGCACTGAACATCCCATGTATGGCCCAGAGAACAAATAAATATGTCTTAGAGAGAATGTAGCTGGAATGCTCTTTGGAGGCAAGAATGATTCCTCACATACTTTGGGCATGTTGCTAGAAGGGGTCATTCTTGGAGAAGGACATGGTGCTGGGAAGGATGAAGGGTCAGCAAAGAGGAAGAAGATACTCAATTACCTGGATTGATACAGTGACTACTGCAATGGGCTTTTGTGTGTCAGGAAGTAAGAGGATAACACAACAGGGTTCAGATATTTTGTTCATAGGGTCACTATGAATGGTGCTCAACTTTATGGGACTTAACAACAACAATTCCAGGAACATTTCCAAATAAGATTAGTATTTCCCTTTTCCCCTCATTTTTTATGCAATTTTTGACAAACAATCTCAATTTAATGTCTCTAAGGAAAATGTTCTGTTTCATCACCTTACACTATATATATATGAGAAATCTAACCTCATCATAAAGAAAATAAATACCTTCACAGCTGGACCAATAAGCAATAGCATAATAAGTAGAGAAAAGATTGACATTTTCAAGCACTTCTGGTGGTATAGTCTGTTTTGCTACAGGAGTTGTTCTACTAATCCAAAAGTCAAGTCATGTATCTCTGGTAGTTCTAATCTTCTAGGTGATCTTAGGGAGAAATCTCCCCTCCCGTGATTTGTTGTTGTTGTTGTTGTTATGTGCCATCGAGTCGTTTGCGACTCATAGCGACCCTATGTACAACAGCCCTAAACCCTGCTCTGTCCTGTGCCAAATGCACTGCCTCTGACACACCCATCCTGATTATCCCAGTCACTGAATCAATCCACCTCATAGAGGGTCTTCCTCTCCTGCGCTGTCCCTCTACTCTACCCAGCATGATGACCCTCTCCAAGGACCGGTCTCTCCTCACAACATGTCCAAAGTATGTTAGACGAGCCTCAGAATCCTTGTCTCCAAGGAGCAGCCTGGTTTAACCCTCTCCAGGATGAATCTGTTTGTTTTCTTGGCAGTCCAGGGTACATTCAATACTCTTCTCCAGCACCACAGCTCAAAGGCATTAATTCTCCTTCTATCCTCCCTAGTCATTGTCCAAATCTCTGATGCATAATAAGTGATTGCAAAGACCATGGCCTTAAAATCCAAATGGAGGGTCAGCTACAAATCAATTTCAACTCAACAGCCATAAACTTTACCTTTTCCTTTTACTTGCTCATGGAAGCAGCAGCCAGGGAATCAAATGATGTATATAGGATTGGAAAATCTTCTGCAAAAGACCTCTTTTTGGCAAAAGTGCTAAAGAATGAGGATGTAAAAGAATGAGGCTAAGATGAATATGACTGCAGTTATGGCATTTTCAATTGCCTCAAATGCTGGCATATGAAAATTGGACAACAAATAATGATCAACAAGGAATGAATGCCTTTGAATTGTGGTGGTGGTGGAGAATATTGAAAAAGCATGGATTGTCAAAAGAACAAACACATCTCTACTGGAAGAATAACAGCCAGAATGCTCCTGAGACATGAAAGTAGTAAGGATTCATCCAAAATGCTTTGGACACGTTATCAAGAAGAGACATTCTATAGAGATAATATCATGCTTGATAGAGTAGAGAGTCAAGGACAACCCTCAGCAACATGGACTGATAGAGAAGCTGCAACAATAAGTTCAATTACAGCAATGATTGTGAGGATAATGTCGTCTAAGCAGTGTTTCATTATGTTGTTCACTGTCTGTCAAAAACTACTCAATAGTATCTCACAACAACCTTGAAAATCAATCTGTTCTGTTTGAGCAATTTCACTGATTTTAGAAAATACATCATCACCTAAATTTCAAAGAATTACATTTCAAAACTTAATTTAGGTATAATTATGACAACATATACAAAATAAGAATAAGTAAGGAATTGGTTCACAATGACACTTTCAGCAATGCCATCTACCAGCTGCTCCCCAGGAGAAGAATGGGCAATTACTGTCTCTGAAAACCTGCTCGAGAGTCAGCTATGGGTTGGTTCCCACCCCAGGGCACATAACAACAGCATTACCAATTTTATAATTTGACATGTTCTGTGCCATGTCTAGGGAGCTCTTATGGTGTCATCTATAGTTTGTTGCACTGTTAATCCAAAACCCAAGCCTCTAGGGCAGTTCAAATTCACCAGTAGCTCCTCAGGAAAAAAGACTGGCAATCTCCTTTTGTGCAATTTAAAGGCTTGTCGACCTTATGGCTTGTCAGCTTTGAGTGGATTTTGGATTAACAGCAATAAGTTGTGTCTTGATAATATGCCTAAGAATAATTTATCATTTCTTTGCAGCAGTCGTCACAAGACCTTCCTGTGTGTGAAAATTTCTGAGGCTGTTCGTTTTGTGAAATTTTGCAGGTTAGCTCCTCACCACACTTCTTAGATTACCATGAGTTGGACTGACACAAAAACCACAACAATAGGCTCAAACTTATCAATGATACAGCAGGTCCATGCAGCAAGTTGTTCTGTCCTATATGCATAAGGTCACCATGAACTGACACCAGCAAACTCACAACAACAACGGTTTCCATCACAGAGCATTGAGCTCCTGCTTACAAGAGGACTTCAATTCCACTCTTTGTTTGCCTATGCTTAACATTCTTCTGTATTACTCTAAACTGAACATGGAACTCATTTTCTTTCTAGTGATTTCCACCAAGGAAACAACTATAATTTGACTGAAACTTTGAGGAAACAGAGAGCTTACTTACATCCAGAACAAACAACTGAACAGGAATATACTCACATGCCTATTCTTAAAAAGTATTCTAGCAAATAGTTTCCTTTTCTCACTTAATATTCATCATTCTCTTGGTTCACTTCCAAATTCCAGGTCAAGATTCTCATAGATAGAATCCTCCTTATTTTCCTCTTTTCAGATCTAGTATTAAAAGTTTTACCTGCTACCCACCAGGAAAGAGGTGAATAAAAAGAAGAGAGAGAGAGATGTATTTCTTAAAAACTTAGTGGTTGTCCAAAGGGAAATTCAAATGTTAGCTTTTTACTTTTTTCTTTTTATTTTATTATTATTTTTATCCTCTTTATTAAACATATTTAAAAACAAATTTGTTTTTAGTCAACTATTCATATACATTTTATGATAATACACCAGAGATGAGTCTTATCTTCCTATCTTTTCCATCTATATGCAAAATAGATTATACAGGAGGCTGGGCTGTATGAGGAGAAGTGTAACATCAGGCTTAGAGGAAGACTCATCAACAACCTTCACTATGTAGATGATACAACCTTGCTTGCTGAAACTGAGGAGAAACTGAAGCCCTTGCTGCAGAAGGTCAAGGACAACAGCCTTCAATACGGATTGAAGAACATCAAGAAAACAAAGATTGTCACCACTGGGCCGATTTGCAGCATCATGATAGACGGCGAAGAGATTGAGATTGCTAAAAGCTTCTGTTTTCTTGGCTTCACATTCAACAATCTTGGTACCACTGGCCAGGAATAAAGACAAATTGTGTTGGAAAAATATGCTGTCTGATCAGGGCCATGGTCTTCTCAATTACATGCTATGGATCAGAAAGATGGACAACGACCAAAGATGATAAAAGAAGAATAGATGCCTTTACGTTGTGGTGCTGGAGAAGAGTATTGAACATATCATGGACTACTGTTGTTTGTTGTTGTTGTTGCCGTTCAGAATGAGAAAACAAATAGATCTGTCCTGAAGAGGATGAAACTGAGCTGGTCCCTGAAGGCAAGAATTTTGAGGCTTTGTCTCACATACTTTGGACATGTTGCAAGGAGAGATCAGTCCTTGGAGAAGGGCATTATGCTTGGAAGGGTGGAGGGACAGCACAAGAGAGGAAGACCCTTGATGAGGTAAATTGACTCAGTCACTGGGGTTTATAGGGGTAGGTGTGTCAGAGACAATAAGGTTGGCTCAGGATAGAGCAGCTGTATATAGGATTACTATGAGTTGCAAGAAACTCAACAGCACATAACAACAACAAATCATAATATAAAAGCATTCTTCCCATTTATTTTCTGTTGTGCTTGTTTCCATTAATATTTCTCTCATACCCCTTCCAGCCTTCCCAGAGCAGATGCTGTCTTTTTGATCTTACATGATTCATTATTCTGGGCAGTGGGTGCCTCCCTAATGTTACTCACAGCAGTCCAGTCAGAACTTATAACTGACCCTTAAGGGGGCTTTTGGAGGTTGTAAATCACTTGGTACTAGATTTTCTATCTTTTAAGGATCTGCTGTTGGATAAAAACCACCAGAGAGGTACTGCCTTTAGATTAGCATCCCACAGCCCCCACAGACTATAGCACGAGCTCCATTCCCCTACAGGTCTATTCCATGCTGAATCAAGTGCCAGCTTTTAGAATAATTATTGCTTCATTCCATATTAATCTTATTTGATACTCCAAAGTCCCTTGTTTTAGGCAGTACTGACATTACTCATTTTCTCATTTCACACGCAGGGGCTCTACATTGGCAGAGATAAAGTTACTTGCAAGGGTTGCACAGCTAGACATATAATGGAGCCAAAACCAGAATAGGAAGATCTCACTAGTCAAACTGGGGTAACTCTATCAATTATCTTTCTTTTTTATTCCTTAGTAAGAACTGAAATACTTTTAAAAAGGAACACAATTCATGAGTTATGTCATTAAGAAATGCAGCAAAGTATGACTAGCTTGATCATTACTAAAGATTTTACCTACACCAACAGCATCAGCACTTGCTGGGAACTTATTAAATAATCGCAAACTCAATATTTTTGACTAGGAACTAACTCCACTGATTTTTCAAGATTTTATATCACACGAGAATAGACTGCTCATATTTCTTCCTTGTAGCAATTGATGGATTCAAATCATCAGAGAGATTTTGGATTAGTAGCACAGCTTCTTACAAACTACACTACCAGAAAAATCCTTCTCACTTATTTTGCAAAGAGATTTCATCAATGCTTATGATTCTTAATGGTAAAACCAAGCCAAGAACCCAGGTTCTTGCTTAGAATTCTTTTCTGTCATCTAACATTTTTCATTTTTCCCCCTTCTTTTCAGTGTAAGGCCCTTCCTTAGAAATATCATTTCCCTTTCATATATTTCACATTCAGAACTTCCTATCAAGGTTAAGCACACTGAACTTGGCCCTACTGTCAATGTTTTAAGAATTCTGACAGCTTTATTGACTAGATTTCTACAATAAGAGGGATTCATTTGTCCACATGAAACTATAGGTAGAGGAAATAATCCCTAAACTCTCTTTCTTCATGAAAGAAAGTGTGAACCGCAGACAGTACTGAGAAATGGAAAGGCTCTGGGGCCCTAATGGAATGCTTACTGAGATCTATTGATTCCGATGCGGCACATTGATTGGCCATCTAACTCCACACTCTGTACTGTCTAGCCAAGAGAAAAAGTATGGCAACAGATAAAGGATGTCAGTCACAGCGCCAGCTGTGATCACAAGTTTCCAAAAGAGACTGTGACAGTTAGTGAAGCAGCTCTTTAACGATAGTTCCCAGGAAGGCACTGTCAAGTATTTGTCTCACTAAGATCCAGAATGCTGTCTCAGATATTTCTATTTAAAGTCACAGGCAGTTTTATTGTCTTGGTCTGTTTGTTCACATATTCACAGTCGTTGTTATCATGTATTTCCAACCCAAGATAAGTTTAAAAAGATACCTTGAGAAAGTCTTTTCCTGTGATAAGTCTCGACTCTGTCAGTCATCTAGGCTTCTTGGAGCCAAATAGCTGAAATGAAATAAGATCATGTATTCAAACAGCAGCAGTTGCAGTAGCTAGGCATGCAGATTTGAGTCACATTGCAAGTGCTCAAACTTTGGGGTGAACATGATTGTCTTTGAGAAAGTTATATAACTTAATTGTCCCTCATTTTCTTTAATCAATTGTTTTAAAAAAAATTCTATCAAGCCAATTCCAACTCATAGTGGTCTCATGTGTTAGAGAGTAGAACCATGCTTCTTAAAATTTCTAAGGCTGCGTGATCTTTCGAGAGCAGATCACCAGGCCTTTTTTCTGAGGTGCTTTTGGGTGGGTTTAAACTACCTACCTTTCAGTTAGTAGCTGAATTGTTTATGCCACCCAGGAACTCTTCCTTCCACTATGTTGTTGTTGTTGATTGTCCTTAAGTCAAGCACTCATAGTGACCCTATGAATAAAAGACCCAAAACTTTCTGTAACTATCATCATTTCTCTAAGTTCATAGTTTCCAGAGGCATGTGGTTTAGTAAGTGGATGCCACTCCTGCTTCCAAACCTGTCAAACTGGGAGCTCCACCAAATACTGTCCACCACGGGCAGACATTATGGCATTTGACCAGCAATGGCACAAGGTTCAGCATCACAGCAACCCAGATTACCTCAGTACAGTAAATTGACAGAGGAGTGCTGCATGATTTAGAAAAATGTTTCTTCAAAATATAATAAGACGACTTTTAAATACAAAGGCCCTTCAGGAGGTTTTGTTGACTCTAAATAAGAGGCTTAAATAAGAAACAAACAAACATTCCACAAGATCTGCAACCAAAACAAGAGCGCCAGTTTTACAGAGTCCAGCATGACACCCTTCCACGACAGAGGGAGAATAATTAAAAGTACCTGTGTCATGGAACTTTTAAGTGTTGGGCTGTTAACAGAAAGGCTGTCAGTTTGAATCTACCAGAACTCTGTGGGGAAAGAATGAGACAGTCTTCTATAAGGATTTATCACCTCAGAAACATGAAGCAGAAGGTTGGCATGAGTTAGGATAATCCTATATCATAATCCAAACCCACTGCTATAGAGTCAATGAGGGCAGTGGATTTGGATTGTTTTATGGAATTAAATAAGACATACATTACAAAGTGAATTGAGGGATAGGAGAAAGAGGAAAGAATGTGTATAAATGAATGAATCAACACTCACCATTTCTGTAAACATCCCCTAAATCACAATTTTTTAAATAAATAAAAAAGGTCCCTTGTGATTATTGTTGTTGTTGTTGAGTTGAGCATGACTCATAGTGACCCTATGAACAAAAAGCCTGAAGCCAATATTTATCAAAGTTCATAGAGTTTCCAGAAACATGCTGTTTAGGAAGCGAATGCCACTCCTGCTCCCAAGCAAATAGGTATTTGAAAATGCTTCAGTTCATGGAGTGTTTAATTTTTTTATTTCATTTTTGCACCTTTTCTTTCCCCTCCACACACCCCACAATGCATCCCTTGTTCCGGATGGTTGTCATACATATGATAGCTCATCATATATTCCATTCGAACAATTCTTCTCCTCATCTTTTCTACTACAGTGAATCTACATTTAAAGGCCATAAAGTTAAAAGTACTAATATCTAAAAAAGTTTTCTGTTGTGAAATTGCAGGAAAGAATAAATTTTAACTTCCCAGAAGTGGAGAAAATAGCACCATAATTTTAAATGTAAAATTCTGTAATTAATAAAGGACTTTACAGAAAGAAATCATTAAAAAGGATTTCTTAAACTGTATAAAGTTTCTATTACATAGGAAAGCCTAAAAACCTTCAATTAAGTAAAAGAAAATCAAACAGAAAAGATAAAAGCATGGGTGTAAAACAAAAAAGCGTGGGTTTTTTTATCAAAATATGATTAGCTGTGATGAGTAGATTGTACACAGTGGCTTTCTTTGCTATTGGCCTTGATGTTCCCTCCATGATCGGCTCCCATTATGCTAATAATGTCAATAAGCACCCTAGAAATATGCAAATAAGGTGTATGGAACTACTAATAAGGGTATTGGTCAGTTCTGCCTTTCCACCAGGCTTCAGTTGAGCAGATTCAGAGGCAGAAATGGAGAATCTCACTATCTACTAGGAAAAAGCTACAGAAAGCACAACCTGTTTCCCTTTTTAGGCCACAGATTCTTTTGCACAGATAGACTGGGACCAGGACTAGAGCAGAAGACCAAGAAAGGGGCTAAAGAAACAGACTGATGTAAGGCAGAAAATTTGAACTTCTACCCTATGGAGTATGGATTGAGGTTCAGTGTCAAGAAGACAAATATTCTCACCACTGGACCAATTGGCAGCATCAGGATGGATGGTGAAGAGATTGAGATTGTTCACAGCTTTAGTTTGCTTGGCTCCATAGTCAACACTCTCGGCACCAGCAGCCAAGAAATCAAAAAACGTATTGTGATGAGAAAGTCTGCTGTTAGGAACCTCTCCAGGGTACTGAAGAACAATGGTGTCACTCTGGAGACTAAGGTGCGTCTGGTACAGGCTATGGTCTTTTCAATCACTTGTTATGCATCAGAGAGTTGGACAATGACTGGGGAGGATAGAAGGAGAATTGATGCCTTTGAGCTGTGGTGCTGGAGAAGAGTATTGAATATACTATAGACTGCCAAGAAAACAAACAGATTCATCCTCGAGAGGGTTAAAACAGGCTGCTCCTTGGAGGCAAGGATTCTGGGGCTTCGTCTGACATACTTTGGACATGTTGGAAGGAGGGACAGGTCCTTGGAGAAGGACATCATGCTTGGGATGGTGGAGGGATGGCATAGGAAGGGAAGGCCCTCTATGAGGTGGATTGATTCAGTGACTGGGGTAATCGGGATGGGTGTGTCAGAGACAGTGCAATTGGTACAGGATAGAGCAGGGTTTAGGGCTATTATACATAGGGTCGCTATGAGTCGCGAGAGACTTGATGGCACATAACAACAACAACAACAACCCCATGGAGTCAGAGCCAAAAGTTTTTACCCAGGATTACTGAAGGGTTGGTGATGGGTGACCATAATTTTCAGAACTAAAAAAAAATCTATTTAGCACTGTTCCAAAACTATAAGGCTGAAGTTCAACATTGTAGAGAGCTTTAGAGCATACCTGCGAAGCTGTCCTAACTGAAGAATTATTACCAGTTTCCTACCTGCATTTTATTTTGTGAGCTTCTTTAATAGGCATTCTGGTGGTGTTCATCAGGAGTTGTGCTGCTAATCTAAAGGTGTTTGATTTGAACCCACTAGTATGTATGTTGTAGAAAAACAGCAATCTTACCCACATGATTTACAGTCTGCAAAAACCCCATGGTGGGTCAACTGAGTCAAATCCAACTCACTGGCAATAAAAGGAGCTGTCTTAACTTCCTTAATAAACTCAGTAATTGTGAATATGGTCTGTGAGTTCTGTGTGTCCACTGCAATAGGGTCAGTAGGTGTTGAAAATAGTTTGCCTTCAATTACTAATCTAAAGGAAAGGTCTGATGGCCTAATTGCTAAGATATTGTGCTGCCAATCCAAAGGCAAGCAGTTTGAATCCACCAGCAGCTCCATGAAAGAAAGATGGGCAATCTCCTCTTATGTGATCTACAACCTCTGAGAACCTACTGGAAGACCAGCTTTGACTTGGTTCCAGCTCCACAGCAGAGTTGATGACCCTTACAGCTGGCAATTTGAGACTCCCCTAAGGTACCATGTAGGGCTAGTAACCAGAGAAACATATTCTACTTGGTAAAGAGTGAGCAAGAAAGAGGAAGACTTTCAAAAAGATAGTTTGCCATGGTGGCTATAATGGGCTTGAGAAATTCAGAAAATGAGAAATTTCTGACATTGTCAGGATGGTGTAGGATGAGGAATAATTTTATTCTGGTGTACATATGATCCTAATGAGTTGGAGCTGACTCACACCTAATAACAACCATTGTACAATGGGGGGGAAGGCCTGGCAATCTGCTTCCATTAAGATTAAAGTAATCAAAACCACCACCCTTAAGCGGTTTCCAATTCATAGTGACCATGTATGATAAAACAGAACAGTGCCATAGAGTTTCCAAGCATGTAATCTTGCCAGGATTAAACTTGCCACATCTCCTTTTCATAAAGAAGCTGGTAGATTCACACCAACCTTGGACTAGTTTTAACCTGTATCGTATAGGGTCATCAGGAGTCAGAATGAACTCAAGAACAACTAACAACAATATAGTAAATTAAATATAAGATTTAATGAACTGGTATTTTTAAACTACTTAGAAAAATTTCTGGCACCTAATAAATTTAAAAAAAGCTTTGTTTAAAGATATAACAATACTTTACATCTGAGCAGCTGGGTCAAGCTGAGAGCACATCACACTCTGTTACTATTTAAATGTTGCCACGGTATCTTTGGGTGAAATGACTCAGAAAACCACCAGATAAAAAGACGAGAATAAGCCACTCAATGTGTCAAAACCAGGAAAGTTGTTTGATTATTATTAGAAAAGCTTTTTCCTATCAGGAGAGGGAGGACCCTATAAAACCCTGAAATAATTAATTTTTAGTATTTCTAAAACAAAAAAAAAACCCTATGAGAACAATGAACCTTCATTATTAGCTATTGTATGTTATTAGGTGTCATCAAGTTAAGTACAAGTCATAGTGACCCTGTGGACAACAGATCTGAACCTTTCCCTAAGCTGTGCCATTCTGATCATTTATAATATACTGTAGCCCTTTGATACAGTCACTGTGTCAGCCTACCTTGTTACGAGTCTTACTCTCTTTCTCTGATCCTTCACTCTTCCTAGCTTTATCAGAAGAGAATACTAAATCTTAAATTGTCTAAATTGTGCCACCCAGCCACTTTCCTACATCACCAATTATTGTACATTTCTCACTAATTATTAATCATTCTGTAAGTTTAAACCAATCTACATAAAAATATAAATATCCTAAACATAAAAAAATCACACAATGTTCTCCATAATGTTTGTTCCTTTTGTGAATTGTAATCTTCATTGATTCTTTTACTCTCTTTCATCTTAGTTATGTGGTAACTAATCAAGGGTTCACCATATACAATTTTTTTTTCTGTAAAGCTAAATGTATCCAAATGCCAAGAGAAAGAAAGAAAATTAAATTTGTCATTGTTGTTGGGTGCCATCAAGTGGGAACCAACCCACAGTGGACCCTTTAGCAGATTTTTGGAGGCAGAAAATCACACAAGAATTGACTATCCATCTTTCTCCTATTTGCATTGACAATGTGATTCCTTATCACTAAGCCACCTACATTTAAATTTAGTCAAAACAATGTGCCACAAGAAAGCAATATGTGAAAATATGATGAGGAATGGAAAAGCAATAAAAATGAACTAAAACAATAAGCTGGATGAATTAAAACTTAACCTTCCTAGAAAGAAAAGAGTGGTCATAATAAGGACCAGCTATATATATTTTGGGGCAGAGCACAAAAAACAAGAAGGCCTCTTATTTAAAAAAAAAAAAACTTAAACTGTGACTGATTTTGAGAAGAATGGGAATCCTAGAACATGTGATTGTACTTAATGCAAAACTTAAAATTGGACTAGGAGGCAGTCATCAGAACAGAGCAAGGAAACACTGTATGGTTCAAAATCAGGAAAGACGTATGCCAGGGATGCATCCTGTCTCCATATCTTTTCAATCTATATGTGGAACAGATCATCCAAAAGGCTGGGCTCTATGAAGAGGAATGTGGCATCAGGATTGGAGTAAGATTCATCAACAACCTGCATTATGCAAATCTTGCTTGCCAAAACTGAGGAGGACCTGAGGAATTTCCTGCAGAAGGTCAAGGACTGCAGCCTTAAATATGGATTGAAGCTCAACATCAAGAAAATGAATATTCTTGCCACAAGACCAACTGCACCGTTATGACAGATGGAGAAGAGATTAAGATTGTTAACAGCTATAGCTTGCTTGGCTCCACACAATCAACATTCTTAATACCAGCAGCCAGGAAATAAAAAGACAAATTGCATTGGAAAAATCTACTGTCAGGCATCTCTCCAGAATACTGAAGAGCAACAATGTCAGTCTGGAGATTAAGGTGTGCCTGATCCAGGCTATGGTCTTTGTAATTAATTGCTATGCATCAGAGAGCTGGACAATGAGTAAGGATGATAGATGAAGAATCTATGCCACTGAATTGTGGTGCTGGAGAAGAGTAATGAATATACCATGAACTGCTAAGAGAACAAATAGGTCCATCCTATAGAGGATGAAACCAGTCTGCACCTTGGAGACAAGGATTTTGAAGCTCCATCTGATATATCTGAGGCATGTTGCCATCAGGGACCAGTTCTTAAAGAAGGGCATTATGCTTGAAAGGGTAGAGGAACAGCACAAAAGAAAAGAAACTGGATGAGACAAATTGACACAATAACTTGGGCAATGCAGGTGGGTGTGTCAGAGACAATGAAATTGGCTCAAGATAGAGCAGGGTTCAGAGCTGAGGTGCATAGGGTCACTACAAATCACAGGCTACTCAATAGCACACAACAACAATAGTAGAGCAGTAAGCCAAGCAGGAAGTTCTTAGTGCAGCCCCTTGCCTAACCAGACTGTCCATAAACCTTTGAAATATTTTTTTTTTAAAAAACCAAGTCAGAACTGACTCAGAGTTGACCATTGCCTTGAGTTTCCAAGGCTGTATATATCAAATAGGAGGAGATTGTCCATGTTTCTCCAGAGGAGTGGTTGGTGGATTTGAATGTGAAGAAGCATTGTCTTTGTGTTATCAGTGTAACTCCCTCTCTACTATGCCACCAAAATGCCCTGTATGCACCAATAAGAGTTTATAAATTAAATAAGGGAAGACACCTTAATACACATGAAAGTCTCAGGATACTTAAGGGAATAGAACGGGAAATATTGCAATACTCGGTAAAAGAAAATGGTGGATTAGAGCCTGGGGAGAGGAAAAGCAGGAAACATACATGAAAAAGTCAGCAAATAAGATAGATATACGTTAAAAAAAAACTAAATCTAAGTCAATCTTATTTAACAAAAGATGAACAAAAAGGAACAAGTTGCTATTTGGACATTTTAGCAAGTAGTTAATAAGTTGGGACTTTATGTAATCAGAAAACAGTAATTCCAATAGCACGAGGGGTCTAATTAGAAGTTGAGAAGAACAGGAACTGTTAAAAAAGCAATGGCAAGAGTTATGGAAAAGTTCCCTTTGAGTAGGAAATCCTCCAAATGTAGGACCATCTATTAAAAAAGAAATTCCAGTAATTGAAACCATGCTATCATAGCTGGCTTTTCAAATTATGAAAGACACAGGGCACTTACACGAACAGATGAAACTACTCATTATGAAACATTGCTTTATGTTACAAAAAAAAATCAAGAGCTAGATAACTATTCTAAAAATGATAGCTAAAATGGATCGCCACCACTACACACAGCCAGAAGAACAAAGGGCATATTCACAAAGCTGAGTTGGTTCATGTTTCTATTGTGAGCAGTAATCAAATGCTGGTTGAAGTTCATGCTTAGAGGTTTAAAAAAAAATAAATTCCACCATACATATGTGTTTCAAATGAGAGTCAAGTCATTCAAAACCACTACCCTGTTAAATTAGACTTGCCTCCCTATATAACTGCAACTGCACAAAACAGCTTTAGAATTGCATTTATCTGTAGAATATTTTTATACTACCAGGAGTTTTGATTTCTTTTTTTAAAAAAAAAGTTCTGGGAATAAACTGGGGCAAGAACTAGAAAACCATAAAACTTTTTTTTATTACTAGGTTTTAAAGATAAGACAAAATAAGAATTTGCAATATGTTAAGTGATAGGAGGATCATAGAGTAAGTGGATAGACTATCTTGCTCAACTTGCTAAAAATATATTGATTTATGAAGCGTATAGCTTCTTATTAAATGAATAAAGAAGCTGACATGCAATATATTGATTCTTACTTGAGGCTCATGGAGAGGAACAGTAAGAACTTAGCTCATAATTTTTCCTTCTCAAATGGTTGCCAAAATTATATGACCTTCTAGAAAGTCACAGGAACCACAGGTATTATCTACAAACATACTGAATCATTACCATTTCCGAAAGGCAAGTCATTCCTGGTTGTCATGGCAATAACTCTTCATACTCACAGCCTGGTGATTGCATATGTAAAACGCAGCCGACCCAGCCAGGAATAAGCCTTATTAAAACAACATTCTAAAAATGGCATTTCTTACCTGCTTTGCCCATTTTGAGTTCCAGAGTCTTGGCTTCAACTGTCACGTAAGTTCAACTCAATCCAGATATCTAAATTTAACACTAGGAGGTATATTTTTTGTCTCAGGACTTAAGGGACAGGGGAACAAATTTTTTTAGGAAAGTCCTGAAGAATAAGTGAACCTGATACTCTGAAATTAAAGTAAAAGTTGTATCCATTAGTATAACTACATACAAA
>NW_006399828.1:14861307-14863613 GCF_000299155.1 Elephantulus edwardii | reverse complement strand
GGGGAGAAATCAGTACACTAGCAGAGGTTAGTGGGTGAGGAAGAGTGAAGGAATAGGAAAGATTACATGAGAAATTGAAGAGAAAGGGGGGATAATAGGCATAGATAAATATTAATTATTTATATGAGATATAATGTATATGAATTATTGCAAGCAAATCATTTTTAAAAAAATTAATGTCCTTATTTTCTTGTCTCTCTTTTCTTTCCCTTATTGCCTGCTTCCTTCTGACTTCATGTCATTCTTTTTCATTCAAAGTTACAATGTCTTAGTTAATGTCTTATATGAGATGATTAATATAGCCTGATTGGACAAAAATAGTTAAGCATTCAATTACTAGTCAAAGGTTGGCAGTTCAAATTCACTCAGAGTAAGGTAAACCTGCCAATTTGGTTTGGAAAAGTTACAATCAACTCTAAATATATGGGGTCACCATAAATCAGATTTGGCTCACAGAAACTAACAGCACAGCTGCAGTTACTGAGAATTCAAATTCAAATAACAGTTCAAATCTACCAATGGTTCCTCTGGAGAAAGACGGGCAATCTCTTCCCATATTCAAGTTACAGCTTCAGAAACACAAGGGTTAATTCTGAGTTCATCCTAACTCAACAGCAATGAGAATCAGTATAATGTAATCTGGGGGGGTGGGAGGGATACTATTATCAGTTGCTAGAAAAGTATTCTCTTGTTTAATCTCGACATTTTATTATCTATGTTACTAACCAAGGGCAGAAACAACAATTCTTGGTGGAGATTTTCACATCTAACCCAACCTAAAAACTGATTCAAAAGCAATAATTCTGAGATTCCTTATGTAACTCCCTGTACTTCAGATTATATCATCCCACCATTTCACAACATACACAATGATAGATGAGACATTGTAAATATATATGCTATTCTACAAATATACAGCATAGCTTTTATATAAATTTTTCTGTAGGCATGTCAGTATTTAACAGCTGGGCCATGCCATGTTTATGCTATCAGCCCACAGCCTTTCAACAAGAACAGTTGGGAGGACAGGGGGGAAAAAAGACCAAAAAATAGGAGTTTTCAATACATTCCGTATCAACAGGGCTGACATCTTATGTTACATGTCCTCTTCTCCTTTCCTGAGCAAATGAATCATCATCTTTCTTAAAACTTCAACTATGTGATCAACAAAGTCAACAATATGTTCACCTTTTCTCTGAATATCCTTTTGTTCTCTTTATTTGAAATGTTTGTCTATAGTTGTCTCCTGATAGGTGTGAAACCTGGTACTCTCTTTACTCTAGATGGTTCTTTCAAGACCATTAATTTTTCCAAAAGTTTTCAAAACCCTTGATATTATGTGATCTTGCAATAACACCTGGTTCTCCTCTATAACCTCATTTGTATGGGCCTACCATTACTACCTACCTCCCTACATTATATTTTAAAACATTTTATTGTGCTTTAGGTGAAACTTTACAGAGCAAATCACTTTGCCATGCAATAATTTATTCATAAATTGTTCTGCGAAACTAATAATGGGGGAGCACTCTTTCTTTCTACCCTTTGTTCCTTGTTTCCATTCTCAAGGCCTTTCTGCCCCTTTTGCCTTATCATCTTTGTTTTGGGACAAGTACTGTCCATTTGTTCTCCTATTCTTTATTGTTCTAAGTAGTCTCTTTCTGACAAGTTACTGTCGACTTTACTGACTCATCTGATATTTGGCTAAGATGAACATTAGAAGTGGCTGCTGTTTTGAGTCAGAAAGGTGACCAGTGTGCTTCTTTAGTCTCTACCAGACTAGTCTGATATTTTTTGTGTGTGTGAATTTGACTTTTGTTCTACATTTTTCTCCTATTTTGTTTATGTTCCTTTACTGTGGGTCCAGTTAGAGCAGTTAGAGATGCCCAGGAACCACTTAGTTCCTCTGCTCTCCAATCCCTTGAGCTCTTTGAGGGGGGTGGAGGGAAAGGGAGTCATCTCTCCCTATCTTCCTGTCCTTACTCATTCAGCCTAAATTTCATAGTCAGTGATTACAATCATGATCTCAAAGACACTCTCAAATTTCTGGTCTATTTCTCCATTGTACTAAACTGGAAATAAACAAGAAAACAAAAACAACACTTATTTGCACAGCATCAGGATGGATGGTGAAGAGATTGAGATTGTTCACAGCTTCAGTTTGCTCAGCTCCACGGTCAACACTCTTGGCACCAGTAGCCAAGAAATCAAAAAACGTATTGTGATGGGAAAGTCTGCAGTTAGGGACCTCTCTAAAGTACTCAAGAGCAACGGTGTCTCTCTGGAGACTAAGGTCCGCCTGATAC
>NW_006399828.1:14825995-14859722 GCF_000299155.1 Elephantulus edwardii | reverse complement strand
CTTTCCACAGTGGTTGCACCATTTTATACTCCCACCAACAGTGAATAAGGGTTCCGGTCTCTCCACAACCTCTCCAGCATTTGTTGCTTGCTGTTCTGTTAAATTTTTCTAGTCTTACTGGAGTGAGATGATATCTCCTTCATCAATCCAAATAGATAAATGCACACCTATGTTTATTGCTGTGTTATTTACAGTAACAAAGATAGCAAAGGTATAGAAGCGACCCAAGTGCTCATCAACAAACAGATTAAAAAAACAAACTGTGGTATATTCATACAAAGGAATACTACACAGCACTGAAAAACAATGAAGTAATAAAGCATTACATACATGAGTGACCCTGCAGGACATTATGGTAAGTGAAATCTCAGTCACAAAAGGACAAATATTGTATAGCCCCAATGATATAAAGTAGGTCTGACATAGGGATTTGGGAGGAGAATAAGGTAAGAGTAGATAGATAATGAACACTGCACTGGAACAAATTTTCGATTTTTTTTAACAGACTTCTGTCTTTGTTGTTGTTGTTGTTGTTGTTGTTGTTGTCATCAGGTGCCATCAAGCCAAGCACGAGTCATAGTGACCCTGTGAACAAAAGATCTGAACCCTGCTCTATCCTGCACCATCCTCACACTTTCTGACACACAAGAGCCCATTGAAGCAGTCACCACGTCAATACATATGGTTGAGGGTCTTCCTCTCCTTTTCTGACCCTCCACCCTTCCCAACATCATGTCCCTCTCCAAGGAATAGCACCTCCTAGCAACAAGACCAAAGTATGTGAGGCAAAGCCTTATCATTCTTGCCTCCAAAGAGCACTCTAGATGCAAGAGTTCGTTTTCTTGGCCATCCATGAGATGTTCCGAACTCTTCTCCAACACCACAGCTCAAAAAAGACATTAATTCTTTTTCTGAATTGTCCAGGTCTTATTCACTGTCCTTATTCATTGTCCAGGTGTCTGATGTATAGCTAGTAATCAGAAAGACTATGGCTTGAATCAGATGTACCTTAATTCTGAAACTGACATTACTACTTCTCAATGACTCAGAAAGGTCTCTAACTGCAGATTTTCCCAAACCAATGTCTTTCCTTAGTTCCTGACAAGCAAGGGTGTTAATTGTGGACCCAAGCAAGATAAACCTACTGGTATTAATTGTGTCTGGAGAAAACATTCCTCTAAGTGGTCTGTCAGTTTGCTGTAAAATTACTTAGGGTTGCTGTGATTCTGAAATCTTTGCCACTGGTGTGTCTAGTTCCAAAAGTGTTTGCCGTCATGGATGGGTTCTGGTGGAGCTCCCTAATTAACACAGACTAGAAAGCAGTATGGGCCATCTATTTCCTAAATAAAAGGCTTTTGAAAACCCTACGAACACTAAACCTCTGTCATTAGTATAAGGAAAAAAGAATTCTTTAAACCAATAAAATAAAATGTATAAAACAAATATCTAAATGTTTGGGGGGGGTTATTTCTATTTATCTATATAATAAAGTATCATTTAATCAGAGGTTTTTCTTCCATTTTCTTTAGGCCCAATGTCATGTTCGTCCATTTCAGAGCCAATGAGATAGGCAGAAGAAGCTGGTTTGCTGTCAATTATTTAATGACTCAAAAAATCCAACCCACAGCTATCAAGTTGGTTGCAATACATAGTGATCCTCTATTAGGAATCTTCGACTGTTTAACTTTTTTTGGGGGGGGGGTTGTTGTTGGTGGTGCTTGTTGTCAAGTTGGTACACACCCATAGCCGACTCTTCAAAGGGTTCTGAGACAATAAATCACACAAGAGGAGATTGCCCATCCTCCCTTGGAACAGCTGGTAAATTGGAACTGCAAGCCTTCGGGACTACCATGCAATGTCTTACCACACAGACCACCAGAGATCCTTTACAGGAGGAGACTACATATCTTTCTCCCTTGGAATAACTGGTACATTTGAACTGCTGGAAATGCAGCATTTTCATTAGCAACACAATACACTGTGGACTATGCCACACAGCTCTTCTTTCTTACATGGATGCTAGAAAAACAGGACTCTACTTTCAGCAAAAGCAGTGAAGGAAGTGGATTATGGTGAGATTAGCCAATTAAACTCTTACAACTAAATTCCTTTCTGTTTTATAGAACATCTATGTTGTCATAATATTAATGGAATTTTATCTTTTAAAAGAAGTTTACAGATTTTAATATGAATTTTCATTGATAGTTCTTGTTGTTACGTTGAATTGAATATTACTCATAGTAACCCTATGAACAACACACATGAACTCTGTTTTATCCTGTGCCATCCTCACAATCTCTGACACATTCAAGCCCATTGCTGCAGTCACTGTATCAATCCACCTGATTTAAAGTCTTCTTCACCATCCCTTCACCTCTCCAAGTATAATGTCCCTCTCGGAGTAATAGCCTCTCCCAGCAATACACCCAAAGAATGTGAGATGAAGTTTTCTCATCTTTGCTTCCAAGGAGTACTCTGGCTGCACTTTCTCCAAAACAAATCTATGTGTTCTTTGGGCAGTCCGTGCGGTATTCAGTACTCTTCTCCAACACCACAGTTCAAAAACAACAGTTACTCTTTTATTTATTGTTCAGCTCTCAGACGTATAGCAAATGACTATGGCCTGAATCAGGCTCACCTAAGTCCTGAAAATGGCATTATTGTTCCTTAGTAATTTGTACAGGTCCCTGGTTGCAGACTTTCCCAGTATAGTACATCTCCTGATCTCCTGACTGCTAGCACCAAGTGTACTGATGTGGACCCAAGTAAGATGAAATCTTTGACAATTTCAATCTTTTCTCCATCTATCATATACCACTGGCCTTATCTTGCCTATCAGTCCAGTGGTTGAGATTTTGTTTTCTTTATGTGAGATGCAATTCATATTGAAGGCTGTATTCTTTGACCTCCTGCAGCAAGTGTTTCAAGTTCTCCTCAAGTGTCAGCAAGCAAGTTTGTGTCATCTGCATAATCAAAGTTATTGATGAGTCTTCCTCCAATCCTGATGCCACATTCTTCTTCATCAAGTTCAGCTTCTAGAATTATTTGCTCAGGATACAGATTTAATAGGTGTGGAGAAAAGATACAATTCTGATGCACATCTTTCTTAATCTTAAACTAACGTCCCCTGGTTCTGTTCACTCAGCAGTTTTTTGGTCTGGGTATATAGATTTCAAACGAGTACAATTACGTATTCTGGGATTCTCATTCCTCTTTATGTTAGCCATAATTTGATATGTCTCACACATTCAAATGTCTTTGCATAGTCAACAAAGCACAAAAAAAAATAACATTCTTCTGACATTCTTTGCTTTCAGCCAGGATCCATCTGATATCAGCAATGATATCCCTCATGACATCCTTTTCTAAATCTAGTGTAAGCTTCTGGCAATTCTCTATGTACTGTTCTAGCCATTTTTCACTAATCAGCAGCATTATTTTGCTTGCATGTGATGTTAATGATATTGTTCTATAATTTCCACATCTGTTAGATCATCTTTCTTAGGAATGAGCACACATTTGGAACTCTTCCAATCACAGCAACGCAGCTATCCCCAAATTTTCTGCCATAGAATGGTGAGCACATCTAGGGCTGCCTCTTCATTTGAAACATGTCTATTGCTATCACACCAATTTCTGGTGCCTTATTTTTTGCCAATGACTTCATCAAAATTTCAACTTCTTTCTTCATTATCGTTGACTTTTGATCATACTGTATTTTCTGAAATATTTCAGTGTTAGTCAATTCTTTTTGGCACAATGATTTTGTGCATGCATTTTCTTTTAATACTTCGTGGATCATTCAAGATTTTGCCCATAGTATTTCTAAGTATTGGAATTTGAGGATAGAATTTGGTTTTTTACCAGCTTGAAAAATACTGAGTTTTCCCCTTTTTTACTCTCCAATTCTAGGTGTTTGAACATCTCGTTCTACTAGTTGGCTTTATCTTCTCAAGCTGCCCTTTGAAATCTTCTACCTTAGCTTTTTTACTTCAACATCTCTTTCCTTTGTTTTGGCTTTTCAGTGCCTTTTGTAATTTTCAGAGTCTCTTATGATATCCATTTTGGTTTGTTTGGGTTTTTTTTTTCATCGTTCTCTTTGTAGTGGCCTTTTGTTCTCTTCATGAAAGATAACCTTGATATCATCCTACAACTCATCCGGTCTTCAATCATCAGTGTTCAGTGCTTCAAATGTTCTTAAGATGATTTTTAAATTCAGATGGGATAGACTCCAGATCATGTTTTACCTCTCATGGACTTGTTTTTATGTTCTTCAGCCTCAGCTTGACTTTACACATGAGTAACTGATGGTCTGTTCTACAGTCAGCACCTAGCCTGGTTTTGACTCGTGATATTGAGCTTCTTCAAAGACTCCTTCCACACGTGTAGTCAATGTGATTCCTATGCTGTCCATCTGGTGAGGTCCATGTGTAAAGGTACTGTTTTTATATTTTTTAAAAAAGGTATTTACAATGAATAAATTATTGAATGTATAAAATTTTATTTTCTATTTCTGGTCTCATTTCAGATACCAAGTCCATATTTTCCTACTACCCTTTCTCCTTCATTGTTTCCAACTTTCACATGCAAGTCACCAATTATAATTATTGCATTTTTATTGCGTGTTTGGTCAATTTATAAAAATCTTCGATTTCCTCCTCTTTGGATTTAGCTATTGGTGTGTATATTTCACTAATAGTCATATTAACAACTTGTATCATATGAATAATATCCTATTACTCACAACACTGTGCTTCAGAATAGAACTTGAAATTGTCTTTTTAACTATGAATGAAACACCGTTGAAACTCTGTTTTTCATCCTGGTCATAGTGTACCATGTGATTGTCTAATTCAAAGTGACAAAATCCAGTCAATCTCTTATCACTAATGCCTAAAATGTTGATGTTCATTAATTCCATTTCATTTGTCACAACTTCGAGTTCCTTAAAATTTCTATTTCATACATTCCATGTTCCAACTATTAAAGGATGTTTGGAGCGATTTCTCCTAATTTTTAATTACTTCAAATCTGGACTCTACCACTAATACTGTGTTTATCTGTGTTCTTCTATTGTTCATAGGGTTTTCAGAGTCCTGCTATTTCAGAAGGAAATGGCCAATTCTGCTTCCTGTTGTTGTTGTTAAGTGCCGTCGAGTCGCAGGCGACTCATAGCCACCCTATGAAGGAGAGTCCTCGACACTTGGGTGTCTTTCATCCTCTCTCCAGGTTCATAGGGTTTCCGGAGGCAAGCTATTATGGAAGTGGATGCCACTCCTCCTTCCACAACTCTGCTTCCTAGTCTGTCTTAATCTGGGAGCTCTTTTAAAACCTGCCCACCATGGCTGACTCCTCTGGCACTTGACACATTGACAGCACAACTTTCGGCATCACAGCACCCACAAGTTACTTTAGTACAGCAAAGTGACAGACAAGTGCTGTACTAATTAGAATAATGATAAACAAGCAAGAATGTAGATACACAAGCTACAAAGTAATTAGCAATATGCAGATAAGTTCCCCAATACAACAAATTGGCAGATAAATCTCACAGTTTTGGAGACTCCACGTCTGAATCCCAGGTACTGGCTTTAAGAGAGGGCTTTCTCTCTCTGATGGTGCTGGAGAAAGGTCTTTGTCACTGAGCTTCTGCTTCTGGATTGCCCTCCTGTGGCTTAATCACGGGTGGACCCATCTGAAGTCAGTGGTGATATGACAAGATGAGGTCATGGGCAAGTACTGCTCCAGCTGAGGTGCATAACTAGCAGAGCAGAATAATATCCCAGCTGCAGGCAATATCTCAGCTAGATCTTGTATGTTGATGCTTCACACCCAGA
The DNA here is from genome assembly GCF_000299155.1 of Elephantulus edwardii. Lineage (NCBI taxonomy): Eukaryota > Metazoa > Chordata > Mammalia > Macroscelidea > Macroscelididae > Elephantulus > Elephantulus edwardii. The sequence goes on along the minus strand of NW_006399828.1, from coordinate 14,853,885 downwards.
AGCAGAGGCAGGATAAAATGCTTTCTTCCATTACCACGGCAAGCTTGCTCTAAGCTCAAGAGCAAGCCTGATAAAAGTCAGAGGATTGGTGATTTTAATTAGTATAATTCCAATAAACAATTTTGAAAAACTATCAATTTAAATTTGCATGATGTTACTGAGTAAACTATGACTGGTAGGGATGTTATGAATAATAGCTCGGAACCATATCCTATCCTGTGCCATCCTCACAATATCAATATGTTTAAGTCCACTGTTAGAGTCACTGTGTCAATCCACTTCATTAAGAGTCTTCTTTTCTTTCTCTGACCTTCTAATTTTCCAATCATGATGTCTTTTTCAAAGAAGTGGTATCTCATAACAATGCAAAATTAAGTGGTGAATCATAAAAAGAAAGGAAGAATACAGTTTTTAAATTGGTTTGCTTACAATGCTCATATGCATTGTGTTTCTTACTACTCTTAATTCACAATGTGTTTCATACAATCATTCCCATATATTATGTTTTATAAAATTAATGAACATTGGACCTTGTTCATCATTACCCTATCTTTTAGCTTGGATCTTTCCCATTTCCTTCCCCCACTCCCTCGATCCCAAACTGCAATCTTGTGGTTTCGTCCCTACGCATCCTTACCTTTCTGCTTCTATCTCTTCCCATTGGGTTTCCACATATATTTCACTAGTTATACTTCTATTTTTACAATAATGGCCTTATGCAGTGTTTTCCTTATGTGACTTATCAAAATGCTCTCCAGTCTCTCTCAAGTTGTTGTTGTTATGTGCCGTCAAGTAGCCGGCAACACAGAGCAACCCTATGAACCACAGCTCTAAAGCCTGACCTGTCCTCAGTCAGCCTCACTGACTCTGACACACCTACACCCATTGCCCTAGTTTCTGTATCAGCCCATCTCATCCAGTGTCTTCCTTTCCTGTGCTGTCCTTCCATTCTTCTGAAAATGATAACCTTTTTCAAAGATAGACCTCTCCTGGCCATATGTGCAAAGTAAGTGAGATAGAGCTTCAAAGTCCTAGCCTCCAAGGAGAAACTTGGTTTCACCATCTCCAAGACAGACCTATTCATTTTCTTGGAGGTCCACAGTATGTTCAAGACTCTTCTCCAGCACCACAACTCAAAGACATCAGTTCTGTCTTCTTCTAAATTAAGTAGTATTTTTTAAAAAATTGTTGCTCCTGAGTGCTGCATTGTCTGAACGTACCACAATTTCTCAATCCATTCAGCTGTAGTCGGACATTTTGGCTGTTTCCATGTTCTTGTGATGGTGAATAACAGTGCTATGAACACTGATGTACAAAACTCTGATTGTGTCTCAGTTTGTAGTGGGTTAGGTCATACGGAATTTCTATGTTCAACTTTTGGAAGAAATGCGAAATTGTCTCCCAGGGTGTTTGTCCCATTTTAAAATCCCACCAGTAGTATATGAGAGTTTTCACCTCTCCACGTCCTCTCTAACATTTATTGTTTGTCGCCCTGCTAAGCTGTGCTACTGTACAGGGATGAGATGGTATCTCATTGTGGTTTTTATTTGCACTTCTCTTATTGCCAGTGGTTTTGAGCATTTTTTAATGTGTCTGATTGCCATCTGAATGTTTTCCTCTGTGAAAAGTTTTTCTAGGCTTTTTGTTGATTTTATACTTAGATTATCAGTCTTCTACTAATTTTTATGAACACAGGGATTTAATCTTTAGGAGGTCCTATTCATCAATTTTATCCTCCCCAGACTGTGTACTTCTCGTTATTTTTGCCAATCTCTTTATGCTTTGGAGTAGGTCTTCTAAGCCAAAAAAGAAAAAGGAGAAAACCCAGACTCTCACTGTGTGTGGAGCCCAGCACTTCTGACAACTACCTGGCCAACTGACTGAAGGAAATCTATATTTATTCCCATTCCAGAAAAACAATGGTGACCAGACAGAGTGTGAAAATTATCAGACAATATCACTAATATCACACACCAGTAAAATCCTGCTAGAGATTATCCAGAGCATACATTGACAAAGAACTACCAGAAAGAATTACATTTTTTCAATCTATATGCAGAACAGATCACTCAGAAAGCTGGACTTTATGAGAAGTGACATGGCATCAGGATTGGTGGAAGACTCAACAAGCAGGGTTTAGAAGAGATTGTAGTACTAAAGACATCATCATCAATGTCAAATGGATCTTGGCAGAAAGCAAAGAGTATGAGAGAAATGTCTGTTTTTCATTGACTATGTGGTCTATAACAAACTGTGGCTAACCTTGAGGAAAATGGGAATCCCAGAACAATTGTTTGTGTATATGACAAACCTATACTTGGACCAGGAATCAGTCCTCAAAACAAAGCAAGGAAACACTGCGTGGTTCAAATCAGGAAAGATGTGTGTCAGGGATGCATCCTGTCTCCAAACTTTTTCAATCTACATGCAGAACAGATCATTCAGGGAGCTGAGATTTATGAGGAGGCATGTGGCATCAAGATTGGAGGAAGACTTAACAACAACCTATGTTATGCAGATAATACAATCTTGCTTTCTGAAAGTAAGGAGGACCTGAAGCACTTGATGCATAATATCAAGGACTGTAACCTACAATATGGATTGAAGCTCAACATCAAGAATACAAAGATTCTCACCACTGGGCCAACTGGCAGCACCATGATAGATAGAGAAGAGATTGAGGTTGTTAACAGTTTTAGCTTGCTTGGCTCCACAATCAACACTCTTAACACCAGCAGTCAGGAAATCAAAAGACTAATTACATTCAAAAATATACCATCAGTGACCACTTCAGAATATTGAAAAGCAACAATGTCAGTCTAGAGACCAAGGTACACCTAATTCAGGTCTTTGAAATTACTTGCTATACATCAGAGAGTTTGACAATGACTAAGGATGACAGAAGAAGAATTGATGCCTTCAATTTGTAGTGCTGTAGAAGAGTTTAACATACAATGAACTGCCACAAAAATGAATATGTCTGTCTTGGAGAGCATAAAACCAAGTTTCTCCTTTGAGGCCAGGAATTTGAAGCTGTCTCACATACTTTAGGCATGTGGCCAGTGGGGGACTGATCCTTGAAGAAAGACATCATTCTCAGAAAAGTGGAAGGACAAAGCAGGAGAGGAAGACTCCAGATGCGATGGATTGATACAGTTACTGGGGCAGTGGAGATTTGTGTGATAGAATGAGTGAGATTGGCTCAGGACAGGGCAGGCTTTAGAGCTGCTGTACATAGCACCACTATGGGTCATAGGGGACTTGACGGCACATAATAGCAATAACAGGCCTTCTAAACTTGGTCACGGTTTGTGTCTTATGAACTTCATGGGTTTGGGCTTTACTCTCAGGTCTTTGATTCACTGTGAGTTGATTTTAGTGTATGGTGTGAGATGGAAATCCTGTTTCAGGTTTCTGCAAGTAGCTGTCCAGTTTTGCCAGTACCATTTGTTGTCATTTCCCCATTTGATAGGTTTTCTTTTCTTGTCAAATATCAGTTGACTATAGGTAGAGAGGTCTGTTTCTCGGTTCTCAATTCCATTCCATTTGTCTATGTGCCTGTCATTGTGCCAGTACCATGTTGGTTTGGTTATTACCACTGTGTAATAGGTTTTGAGGTCAGGGAGTGCTATTCCTCTCACTTCATTTTTGTTTTCAGGAGTCCTTTGCTTATCCCAGGTCTCTTTCCTCTCCAAATAAACTTGACAATTTCCCTTCGATTATCCTTGAAAATGAATTTGGTATCTGTATTGGGATTGCATTGAACATGTAGACTGCTTTTGGTAGGATTGTCATATTCACAATATTGAGTCTTCCTAGCCATGAACAGGGCACAGTTCCCATTTCTTTAGGTCTTTTATTGTGTCTCACAGAAATGTTCTGCAGTTTTCTTTGTACAGGTCTAGGAAGAATACATTTTAATTTCTCTTTATTGATGCTGTTGATAAAAAGAGCATTGTCCAGACATCTCAGTTCAGACGCAGAGCCAAGTAACACCAGCAAAGGATTACTGTCTGTAATGGCATACATCACCAAAGGTTTGCCCCTCAACATACATAACCTCTAGTGACATGCTCCTAAAGCTTCATTGTATTCACATCTTTTGTGCATAATACATCTTTCTAGCCCAACCCTTACTTTAGACACTATTATAGCAACTTGTTCTTTGCAGGCTACCACCAACTGCCAAAAAGTTGTCATCAGATTTCTTAACCCTTTTTTTCCTCACCCTATGGTTTTCCTGAATCCATCGGCATTCAAGTGTGCATCAACTGTGAGGATATTCAGACAAATGCTTCCAAATCTAACCCCAACCTCTCCAGCCTTTAAAGTTATTTCATGGGCTCCTCAGAAGTTTCCAGCAAGATTAAGCACCAGTCAACCTACAGCAGAAGCCACCTTCATAACTCATACTTATTTTGGATTTCCTTCTTTCCATAGTTCAGAGTGTGGAAATTATCCTACAATATCATTGATATCACATGCAAGCAAGATTCTGCTGAAAATTATCCAAAACCTTTTGGAACAATATGTCAACAGAGAACTGCCAGATGTGCAGGCTGGATTTAGAAGAGGTCGTGGTACTAGGGATATTATAGCTAATGTCAAATAGATCTTGGCAGAAAGCAAAGAATACCAGAAGAATGTCTATCTGTGCTTCATTGACTATGCAAAGGCTTTTGACTGTGTGGATCACAACAAGCTGTCGCTGACTCTAAGAAGAATGGGAATCCCAGAACATTTGATTGTGGTTATGCAAAACCTATACTTGGACCAGGAGGCAGTCGTCAGAACAGAACAAGGAGACACTACATGGTTCAAAATCAAGAAGGGGGTCCGTCAGGGATGTATTCTGTCTCCATACCTTTTCAATCTGTATGCAGATCATCTGAGACACTGGGCTGTACGAGGAGGAATGTGGCATCAGGATTGGTGGAAGAATCATCAACAACCTCCGTTATGCAGATGACACAACCCTGCTTGTTGAAACTGAGGAGGACCTGAGGCGCTTGCTGCAAAAGATCAAGGACTACAGCCTCCTATATGGACTGAAGCTAAATGTCAAGAAAACAAAGATTCTAACCACTGGGCCAATTGGCAGCATCAGGATGGATGGTGAGGAGATTGAGATAGTTAACAGTTTTAATTTACTTGGCTCCACAGTCAACACTCTTGGTAACAGCAGCCAGGAAATCAGGAGATGAATTGCATTGGGAAAATCGGCTGTGAAGGACCTCTCAAGAGTACTGAAGAGCAATGATGTCAGGCTGGAGACTAAGGTGCACCTGATCCGGGCTATAGTCTTTGCAGTTATGTGCTATGCATCAGAGAGTTGGACAGTGAATAGGGCTGATAGAAAGAGGATTGATGCCTCTGAGCTGTGGTGCTGGAGAAGAGTGTTGAATATACCATGGGCTGCTAGGAGAACAAACAGGTTTGTCCTGGAGAGGGTGAAGCCAGAGTGTTCCCTGGAGTCAAGGATTCTGAAGCTTCATCTGACATATTTTGGGCATGTTGCAAGGAGGGCCTGGTCCTTGGAAAGGGACATCATGTTTGGCAGAGTGGAGTGGAAGCGAAGGAGAGGAAGACCTTTGGTGAGATGGATCGATTCTGTGACTGGAGCGGTGGGAATAAGTGCGTTTGTGACAGCGAGGTTGGCACAGGATAGAACAGTATTTAGAGCTCTTGTACATAGGGTTGTTATGAGTCGCAAGCTACTCGATGGCACATAACAACAACAACAATAGTTCATAGTTCTAACTCTTCATTCCTGACCTCTGGAATGAATCACTCTTCAAATAAACTATTTGAATGAAAGATTTATCTTGGATTCTGCTTTCAAGGAAATCCAGGCTAAGACATTCCCTGTCCTTTAAAGATTTTTGGGTGGATGAAAAGGCTAAGTTCTTCTGCTGGTAAGTTTAAACAATTTTATATTTAAAAATATACACGTACTTTGACACAAAACTTACTTTTACTTATATTTACCTTTACTTATATCATGGAGCAGAAAGCTTTTGAACATTTCACAGTTCCAGTGGGAAACACAGAAATACGCTCTTATAAAAAATATGGCTTCAATAGTAAATGCCAGCTGAGTAAGCCCCTTAGGTGTAACAACGTTATACTTGATGACCTTGTGTCTATGAGACAACTTTGATCCACTATTTTACCTGAGACCTGCCTACTCGATGGCACAGCTACTGCTTAGAGCACTCAGCTGCTAACCAAAAGGTTGGCAGTTGGAACCTACCAGCTGCTTTGGGAAAGAAGCAGCAACAGTCTGCTTTCTTAAAAATTCCCTTTGTTATTGATGGCAAGCTTCTGAGATTGTAAATATTAATGGAAGAAGATTGCCATATCTATCTCCTGCAGAGTAAGTGACAGATTCAGAGTACCAGTTCTTGGGCTAACAGTCTAACACATTGTCCACTATACCACCCTATGAGGCAGAATGGCCCATCCTGTATGGTCACTGCGAGTTTGCTTGCCTCAATGTCAACTGGTTTGTTTTTTGGTTTTGGATGTTGGGGTTATTTTTATTTGTTTGTTTGGTTGGTTGGTTGGGGTTTTTTTTTTGTTTTTGTTTTCATCTATATTGTATTTCCTGAGAGCTTTTTTTATGAAACTCCGAAGTGGACCCACTCTGCATGAGCAAATAAATGGCAGGAAAGTTTCTGAAATTAACCCCTCTGGAGCAACAACATCTAGCAAAGACTAGAATTTTTTTTCTTTATTTTTATTTAACATGTTATTTTAATTGCCTAGTGCTACGGATGATAGAAAGAGCTGTGGTGCTGAAGAAGAGTGTTGAATATACCATGGACGACCAGGAAAATAAACAGGTCTGTCCTGGAGAGGGTGAAGCTGGCTGTTCCTTTGAGGCAAGGATTTTTAGGCTTCATCTGACATATTTTGGACATGTTGCAAGGAGGGACTGGTCCTTGGAGAGGGACATCATGCTTGGGAGGGTGGAGGGACGGAGAAAGAAAGGGGAACCATCTATGCGATGGATTGATTCAGTGACTGGGGTAATAGGTTAAGTGTGTCAGAGATGGTAAAGTTGGCACAGGATAGAGCAGGTTTCAGTGCTGCTGTACATAGAGTCACTATGAGTTGCAAGTGACTCAACAGCACATAAAAACAACAAGTGCTACAAAAACAGAAATACCACCGAGTAAGTGGTTTAACAAACAGAAATTTATTTTCTCATCATTTAGAAGGCCAGAAGTCTGAACTTAGTGTCAGCTCTAGAGGAAGGTTTTCTTTCTCTATCAGCTCTTGGGGTCAGAGATCTTCAAGTGGCATGCCATCTATGTTCTCTCATCTCTATTTCTTTATGTCTAAATTACAGAAACACTCAATAAAAATGCTGGCCCATTAACACAACAAACATTTCCAAATAGGACTATAACCAGAGGTATAACCAAACCAAACTCACTGTCATTGAGCCCATTTTGACTCACAACCACAGAGCAGAGCACAGAAGTGCTCATAGGGTTTCCAAGGAGATAGATCATCATGGAAGCAGACTACTTCATCTTTCTGCTTGAGAGTAGATGGTGGGTTTAACCCATTAACCTTTTGTTTAGCAGCCAAATACCTTAACCACAGAGCCATTAGAGCTCCTAACCAGAGGTATAGGGAAGTTACAATACATCTTTCTGATTTAAACAATTCAATTCGTTATATTTAACATCTCTAAGTAGATAGATTAGGTGGATGACAACAGCTGTCTAGGTGGACAGAGATAAGAAACAACGTTAATAGGTAGGTAGGTAAAGATAGAGTTATTCTTTAACTCTAGGTGAGATATCTCTGAGGTTTATAGTTTACACTATTTTCCAGATTTCTCTTGGGGACTAAATTCCGGGGTCCATTAATAGTTAACAGGTTAACTAATGCCCATTATATTGGCTGGCTACCTCTCTGTGTCTCACTTCCTTATTTCTCTTGTAGTGGTCTTTTCATTTCTCAAATTATTTGCACTAGGAACCTCTCCCAAAACCTCTTTCTTTTGACATGCAAATGGAAAAAGATTTGTTGATATAAAAGCCTGTAAAGCCTTGTTGTTGTTGTTATGTGCAACTCATAGTGACCCTATGTACTTTAGCTCTGAAACCTGCTCTATCCTGAGCCAATCTCATCATCTTTGACATACCTAATCCTATTTTTCCATTCACTGAGCCAATCCATCTCACCCTGGGTCTTCTTCACCTGTACTATCTCTCCACTCTTCTATGCATGATGTCTTTCTCCAAGGACTGGTCCCCCCCTGGCCACATGCCCAAAGAATGTGAGATGGAGCTTCAAAATCATAGCCTCCAGGGAGCAGTCTGGTTTCACCCTCTCCAGGACAGACTTATTTACTATCCTGGCAGTCCACAGTATGTTCAATACTCTAGCATCACAACTCAAAGACATTGATCCTTCTATCATCATAGTAGTTGTCCAGCTCTCGGAAGTATAGCAAGTAAGTGCGAAGACCATGGCCTGGATCAGACGCACCTTGGTCTCCAGACTGACATCGTTGCTCTTCAGTACTCTAGAGAGGTCCCTGACAACAGACTTTCCCAAAGCAATTTATCTTTTGACTTTCTGACTGCTGGTGCCAAGACTATTGCTTGTAGAATCAAGCAAATTGAAGTTACCAACAATCTTAGATGCATACAATGAGAAAGCCACTCTCCATGAGGTTGATTCAGCACTTTTATCCTATTGCTAAAGCAGCTTCATTGAGATCACAAAAGTGAGAAGTCAGAGCTTAATTCACAAAAGGATCTGTGAGCAGAAATTTAGTATGTATATCTATTCTTGAAGTAAGTCTCACTGTCTCTGTAGCTTAGGTCTCAATTGTGTTGTTTTTGGTTTGTTTGTTTTTTACCAAGTAGTAGTAGTGAATTTCATTTACACTCAAAAGCTGCTAGTTTCAAAATATTTTTCCCAAAGTAATGTGAACTCTATTTTCTTCACTGCAGAACAAATAAAAGCTAAATTGATTTCACCCACTTTCTCAAGCTTTTCATGACACACATTGCTGTCAAATCGATTCTGACTCACATTGACCTCTTAAAACAGACTAGAACTGTCCTGTAGTGTTTCCAAGGTGGCAGTCTTTGAAGAAGGAAAGGCCATATTTTCCCCCCACTGAACAGTTGGTGGGGTCTCTTCCAGTGTTGAACCTCTGCCTGCAGCATATATTTTTAGCATCCCAATATTGTAGTATGTTGCTTATGCCACAATCTTCAGCCTTCTCCAGTCATACCATTTTTATGAAAATAAAACTGATTCCAAGAATTTGCCTGAGGCAAATGAAATAGTAGCAACATCCAGACTAGGTAACATCTATCCAAAGTGAAAAATGCTTCTTGTTCACTTTCAAAATTGTCACATTAAATTTGGTTTTACTAAGTTTCTCTTCAGAGCCAGTGCATAGGAGAAGGTTTTTCCCCACATTTACCCTAGTCACACCCACAGACTTCCACAGATTTTATTATAAAAATAAAGTACTCACATGAAAAAGCCAAAACAGGAGGGAAGAAATGCTAGAAGTGTAGGTCTTCTGAAAGATTTTATCTAAGTGATTTAAGATGAACTTGGGTGATGGGATAGGATGATGGGAACATTAAGAGAGAAAAGTTGCCATTAGCACCCATTTGTTGCTGTTTGTTAGGTATTGTTGAGTCAATTTTAACTCTCAGTAACCCGATTATGTACAACAGATTGAAATCTCACCTATCCTGCTCCTTTCTCACAATCTCCACTGTGCCTAAACCATCATTGTAGTCACTATGTCAATCTATCTCATTGAGTCTTTCTCTTTTTTTTTTTTTTTTTAACTGACCCTTTACTTTTCCAAGTACAAGACTCATCTTGCAAGGACAGTTTCCTCCTGATAAAATGCCCAAAGTATGTGAGATAAAAGTAAATTACTTATTACATAGATGTAATTAGTATTTGACTATTATAGATAAATCTTTATGGAAAATATTTACTGATAATATACTGATATAATATATATGATATATAATATAATTTACTGAAAATAAATACTGATGGTTCTGCTTGATTCTGGGTGGGTTTAAACAGTTGCAGGGGAAAAAACAAACAAACAAACATGGAATCTGAAAAGTTTATAAAAATATCCTAAAAAATTAAGTTCTTGGTGAGTTCTAGTGGCAAGAAGCTGCACTGTAATCCCAGAGGCACATGGTTCAAATCCACCAGATGTTCTGCTGAAGAAGGAGGGACAATCTCCTCCTGTACCAGTCAGATAGAATTTGATGGTACACACACACACAAAAATAATTTTTTTAAAAAAATAAGTTCTTGTAATCAATGTATTTTTCTATATGTAAAGAACTGTGTGAGGTCTTATAAATTTTAACTGTATGAGTCTTTGCCCTAAAAATTTAACAAACGACAGGTAGCCCCTAACTTATAAATTATGTTCCTGGAAACAATGAGACTTAAACTGAGTCTATAAGAGAGAGTTGAAGTTAACTGCGCAGATGAATGAGGACATTAACCAGGAGCTGCAGTTTTCCTTGTCCATAAAAATTATTTGAGAAATTTAGATAAAAGGTAACACAGATGTAGAAATGAGCTCAAGTAAAGAAGGCCAAGTAAATACTAGAAATCCTACTAGCTAAATTACTCACAATTTCTTCTCATGTATCTGAGAAAATTATTAAGGATAACATAAGAAGAATTGATGCCTTTAAATTAAGGTGTTGGGCCAAATATTCCATGGACTGCCAAAAGAACACAGAAGTCTATCCTGGAGGAAGGGTAAACCAGGTTTCTCCTTAAAGGAAGGATTATGCAACTCTATCTCACGTACTATTCTGGAAATGTTATCAGAAGGGGGCAGTCCTTGGTAAAAGGAATCTGGCTGAGAAAGGTGGCGGTTCAGAGAAAGAGGTGAAGACACTCAACAAAATGGAATGGCACAGTGATGTAACAGTGGGCTTGAGCATATATCAGAGATGGTCAGGGTGGCACAGGATACGGTAAGTTTCTGATATGTTGTTCGTAGGGTCACTATGAGTCATAGCTGCCTCGAGAGCATACAGAACACAAACAGTAAGAACAAAGAGCTCATGGAAAGGTTATAAAGGGTGGTGGTATAAGAGAAGTCCCAATGGACTCACTTACTTACTGTCAATTGTTAAGTTGATTCTGACTCATATTGACCCTATCATTGGTGGTTGTGTGTGCCTTGGAGTCAGAACTAACTCACAGATGACCTTCCAGTGGGTTTTGAGAGGCTGTAAATCTCAAGGGAGCAGACCCTCCCATGGAGCCGCTGGTGGACTTAAACCACATACCTTTGGGATTGTAGCACAGCTTCATACCACTAGGTCACCAGAGTTCCCTATAGAATATAGTATAACTGTCCTATACTGTTTCTGAGGCTGTAAATTATATTGAGAGTAGACTGTCTCACCTTTCTCCCACAAAAAGTCTTCTGGTCTTGACTTACTGTTTATCAGCCCAACTCTTAAACCAATGCACCATTAGGGTTCCTTGCCAGACTGTCTTATACTGGGGCTGATGGTTCTACTTGATTCTGGGTGGGTTTAAACAGTTGTAGGAGGGGGAAAAAACAAACACACATGGAATCTGAAAAATTTATAATAATATCCTGAAAAATTAAGTTCTTGGTGAGGTCTAGTGGCCTAGTGGCAAGAAGCTGCACTGCAATCCCAGAGGCATGTGGTTCGAATCCACCAGATACTGTGCTGAAGAAGGAGGGACAATCTCCTCCTGTACCAGTCAATCTGATGGTACACACACACAAAAACAATTTTTAAAAAAAATATGTTCTTGTAACCAATGTAATTTTCTAATTGCCAAAAGGTCTTGAAAAAGAGGCTTTCTAAATACATTCTGAATTTTACTTTAGTAGAAACCTAGTAAAAGAACTACTAGTTAAATATGCATAGAGACCTCTGGTAGCTTGATAGTAAGGTATTGTATTGGTAACACAAAGGTATGTGATTTGACTCCACCAGCTGCTCCCTGGGAGAAAGATAAATGACATTGCCTGTGAAAATCTGCTGGAGAGTTGGGAAAGAGAGGAATTTGACCAACAGATGTACACATATGTGCTTTTGAAAGGATACTGATGTGCTTGTGAATCATTTTTTAAAAGTAAATAAAATTATATGTATACATTTCTTCTTGAATTTTTGGCACTTTTGCAAGTTAATTACAAAACTAGTTCCCTTTTGACATCACCAAGCAGGAGAGAATGTATAAAGACCACAGAAACTTGTCTTCTAGGTAAGTCAAGACATGTGACGACTAAGCAAATTCTAGAAATGGTGACATGATTTTACAACTGGAATGAAAAGGATTCTCAAATAGACACTTGTCATATGCTAATCCCTGCAATACAAATGAACAACTATGTGCCCTTTGTCCTTGATGTGTTTCACCCTTAGCTATGGCATGTATAAATTAAAATTATAAATAAAACAAGAATATGAAAATAATCAGGGCCACTGTAGGAAGACATTTATTTTCAAGGGCTTTCAAGAATGTTAATGAGCCTAGATGAATCTGCATTCTGTGAAAGAAGTAAAAAGTTCACAAGTCAGAACACTGAATGGGTTGGTGAAAAGCAGTCATTGATGACCAAAGGTAACAAAAATTAAGTTGGTGCCAAGATAAACTTAGAACTCAATCATGTCAACGTGGAACATTTGAAAGTCATCAATGGCAATATAATTTGAGGGTTGAACAGCAAAAGATAAAAGAAACGATTTATGTCAAATAAAATGAGAATATTTGTATCCAGAAAGTAATATACATCAGCATCATAGAATTACCAGGACAGTCTCAAGTCCACAGCTTGATTTTCAAAAGGCATAAAAATCAGAAAGTTTCTTAAAGTGTCTGTAGTTCCATTATCTATCTACTACTTCTGTAGAAGGAAGATGATCAATCCTCTCTTGTGATTTACAGCCTCTTAAAACGCCCTGTAGGATCAGCTATGAGTGGTTTCTGACCAGACAGTAATAAGTTTCACTATCAGATCTCATCAATTTGTTTTAGAAATTTCCTAGCTATGTTCAGCATCTTCATGTTTAGTTTCACTGGGCTGGGAAACACACCAAAAAGTATAAAAAAATCTCCAAATTCTTACAATATAGTGGCCAAGTTTTAGCTAAAATCGATTGTAACAAAGAATTGTTTAGGATAGAATGCATATTGCTGTAAAAATGGATAGCATGTTTATGATAATACTTTGAAGAGACGACACTTTTGGCAGAAACAACAACAAAATAATTTTCCATAAAAAATAGAGTGAATAGAAAAGGATAGCATCCTTGTCAACAAATAGAATGGCATTGTCCTTTTGCTTTCTCAGCTATTTCTACTTAGGAGCACAAATGACATGCCTCTTAATTCTGTATAGATTCAACTCCAAACACTTCTACATTTCTCCAGAACTCTGTCTACTTCCCAAATCCACAACTTCTAGTGTTATAGATTGAATTATGTCCAGAAAAACATATCAAATACTACCCTTGGACCTGTGAATATGATCCAATTTGGAAAAGAGGTTTTCCATTATCTTAATGAGGTCATACCAGAGAATGGTGAGTGGTGTCCTATGGGACACACATACAAGGGAAAACAGAGCCATCTATAAGTTATCAAGAAATATCAAGAGATGCCTGGAGCTACAGAAGCAGAAAAGAATCCTGGTGGTATAGTACTCAAGAATTCGGCTGTTACCCAGAAGTTCTATGGTTGGAACCCATCTGATAATTCCTCCTATAAGCACTATGACTTGGGACTATTCTACTATGGGGTAATTAATTATATTCTGTCAAGTAGAGTTGCTATGAATCAGAGTCAGTTGGTACCACACAACAAAGAAGATGAAAAAGACCACAAAAAAGTTAGACCTGATGATTTGGGACTCCTAACTGTGAAATATCAAATTCCTTTTCCTTAAAACTTCTCATTTAAGTTACTTCTTATGACAGACAAAATAATATATTTAAGCAGTAGAAACAATGCAAGCAAGTTCAGAAATTAGCAGGTAATTTCTAAGGATAAAAATGTATATTGCTTCCTTTCTGCAAGATACCAAAAAAGAGACCTAAATAAATGGAAAAATCTGTCCTGTTTATGCTTAGGAAGACTCAATATTGTGAAAATGATAACCCTACCAAAATCAATCTACATATTCAATTGCAATCCCAATTTATTATGTGCCGTCGAGTCGCTTGCGACTCATAGCGACCCTATGTACAACAGCCCTAAACTCGGCTCTGTCCTGTGCCAATCGCACTGTCTCCGACACTCCCATCCCAATTATCCCAGTCACTGAATCAATCCACCTCATAGAGGGCCTTCCTCTCCTGCGCCGTCCCTCCACCCTCCCAAGCATGATGTCCCTCTCTAAAGGACAGGTCTCTCCTCACAATATGTCCAAAGTATGTTAGACGGAGCCTCAGAATCCTTGCCTCCAAGGAGCCACCCAGTTTAACCCTTTCCAGAACAAATCTGTTTGTTTTCCTAGCAATCCATGGCAATCCCAATACAGATACCAAATTCCTTTTTCAAGGATATTGAAAGCAAATTTGTCAAGTTTATTTGGAGAAGAAAGAGACCTCAAATAAGGAAAACACTCCTGAGAAACAAAAATGAAGTGGGAGGTATAGCGCTCCCTGACCTCTTAACCCAAAACACAGTGGTCATCTTAACCAAAACAGCATGATACTGGCACATTGACAGGCACAATGTGGAACAGAATAGACCCAGCTATCTATCATCAATTGATATTTGACAAGGAAGTAAAATCTATCAAATGGGGAAATGACAACCTCTTCAACAAATGGTAAAACTGGATTTCTACTTGTAGAAAGCTGAAACAGGATCACACCTCTCACTATACACAAAAAACCACCTCAGTGATTATCACCACAATAGAGAAGAGACTTGGGAGCAAAGCCCAAACTATAAAATTCAGAAGAGACAAACTGGGATCAAGCTTAGAAGCCCTAGTCTACAGTATAAAGAGACTGCCAAATACAGCCAGAAATGTACAATCTGAATAGGATAAAATTGATGAACAGGACCTTCTAAAGATTAAATCCCTGTGTTCATCAAAAACTTTTTTCCTAATCCACCAGATGCTCTGCTGGAGAAGAAGGGGGCAATCTCCTCCTGTACCAGTCAGATTTGATGTGACGGTACATGTAAATATAATACAATTTAAAAAAATAAAATTTAAAAAAAAACAAAACTTTTTTCCTTACTGTGTGAAAAGACAACCTACTGACTGAGAACAAACATTTGACAATGCCATCTCAGACAAGAGGCTTATAATGGGCAAAAGACATGGGAAAACTTTTCACAGAGGAATATATTCAAATGGCCAATGGACATATGAAGAAATGCTCCAAATCCCTGGCAATAAGAGAGATGCATATCAAAACCAAAATGAGATACTCCAGTAGCAGTGGCAAAGTTTAACAGGACAGCAAGTAATATATGTTGAAGAGGATGTGGTAAGAAAGAAATTTTTTTGCACTGTGAGTGGGATTGTACAATGGTGCAACCACTCTGGAACACAGTTTGGCACTTCCTCAAAAAGCTGAACATAGAAATTCCATATGACCCATCTGTTTCATGCTTGGATATACCCCAAGAAAACAAAAACTGAGGCTCACATGAAAACTTATACACCAAAGTTCATAGCAGCATTATTCATCATCGCAAGAACATGAAACAGCCCAGATGTCCAAACACAAACTAATGGATTAAGAAGTTGTGGTACATTCATAAAGTGGAATACTACGCAGCATGCACAAGCAATCATTTTGTAAATTACTACCTAACTTGTGAGAGACTGGAGAGCACCATGCTGAGTGAACTAACTCAGCCCAACAAGGACAAATACTGTATAAAACCACTGTTGCAGAATGAGTATGAGGATCCAAGGTGGAGTTGAGTGTGGAAATATAGACATGAGGATGGATGGTGGGGTAAGGTGTTAATCATAGAGTTGCACAATTTGATGGCTGGGTAGGTGGGGTAAAGGAATGGGAAGAATCTTTGGTGAAAAACAATGTTCTCAAGCTTTGTAAATAAATCAGAACAAAACTTTTAAAAAAATCTATTGCTTCCTGATTTTGAACCATAAAAAATTATATTGCATAAAATAATTTATAACTGACATTCAGGTAATATCAATTAGAGAAACAAACTAATTCACTTTAAAAAATGTAAAATTTTAAAAACCCTCAATTCTTAACTCTGACAATAGAATAACAGTAATCACATTTTACAAGTTCTAGTATTTTATTGATCATGAAATAAAAATACATAATTTTATTTGACACTTTAATGCCAAAAGGTATAAAAGCAAGAATTATTAGTGTATTTTACATACAAGATATACTGTGCAAAAGATGTCAAATATTTGTGGTCAGGAAACCGTACTTTAACAATTAGTTTACTGACAGAGAAATGAAGAGATGCTAGCCAATAAACATATGAAGAAATTATCAAGATCATTAGCTATTAGAGAGATGCAGATCAAAATAAAAGTGATATAGCCGCTCATCCCAGCAACACTATCAGTGTTCAGTAAAACATTAAACAAATGCTGGCTAGAGTATAAAAAATAGACTGGAACTTTAATACACTAATATAGATAGAAAGATAGATAGATCTCTGAATATCTCTCTCTCTCTCTCCCCCCCCCCTCCCTCTCTCCCTCCTTTTCTCCTTTCTGAAGCCTGCCCTGTTCTGAGTCAGTCTCACTGACTCCAACACACCTACTCAAATTGCCCCAGTTACTGTATCAATCCATCTCATCCAAGATCTTCCTCTCCTGTGCTGTCCCTCCACCATTCTGAACATGACATTCTTCTCCAAGGATCAGGCCCTCCTGGCCACATGCCCAAAATACATGAGATGGAGCTTCAATATTCTAGCCTCCAAGGAGAAACTTGGTTTCAGTCTCTCTAACAGACACACACACACACACACACACACACACACACACACACACACACAGTTAAAATCTACCAGCTGTTCCTTGGGAAAAATATGAGCAATCTCTTCACATGTGATTTACAACCTCTAAAAACCCATCTGAGGGTCAGCTATGAGTTGAGGTGGTTGTTGTTATGTGCCATCAAGTCACCTGCAACTCATAACGACTCTATGTACAATAGCTCTGAACCCTGCTCAATCCAGTGCCAGTCTCACAGTCTCTGACACATCCACTCCCATTATCTCAGTTACTATATCAATCATCTTAACTGGAGTTTTCCTCTCCTGTGCCATCCCTCCACCATTTCGAGTATGATGTTCTTTTCTGGACACTGGTCCTTCTTGGCCAGTTGCCCAAAATATGTGAGAGAGAGCTTCAAAATCCTTGCCTCCAAGGCGCAGCCTGGTTGGAAACTTTCTAGGATAAAATGGTTTGTTCTCTTAGCAGTACATGGTATGTTCAATACTATTCTCAGACACCCATCTCAAAGACATCAATTCTTATTTCATTATTTTTGGTCATTGTCCAGCTCTCTCACACATAGCAAGTGACCACAAAGAGCATGGCCTGAATCAGGCATACCTTAAGTCCCCAGACTGACATCATTGCTCTTCAACACTTTTAAGAGGTCCCTGAAAGCAGCCTTCGCCAAAGCAATTAATCTTTTGATTTTTAGACTGCTGGTGCCAAGAGTATTGATTGTGGAGTTGAGCAAGCTAAAGCTGTTTACAACCTAAATCTCTTTTCCATTTATCATGATGCTACAAATCAGCCCAGTGGTGAGAATCTTTGTCTTCTTGATATTGAGCTTCAACTCATATTGAAGAGTGTAGTCCTTGACTTTCTGTAACAAACACAGGCCCTCTTCAGTTTCTGAGAGCAAGAATGTGTCATCTGCATAATGTAGGTTATTGATGAGTATTCCTCCAAACTTGTTGCCACATTCCTCCTTGTAATACTTAAGGATGCTACAGGCAGAATATTGAATGATCCAGAATGCATTAAAAGAAAATGTAATGAGCATACAAACATTGTACCAAGAGAATTGGATGGCACAAGAATTTCAAGAAGCACTTTATGATCAAGAGGCAATGGTGATGAATGAGGAAATTCAAGCTGCTCTGAAGAAGCTGGTAGAGAATAAGGCCCTAGAAACTGATGGAATATCAATTGACATTTCTGCCTGTAGCATCCTTAAGCATTGCAATCTGCAGCTTGAATTTGTTCTTTAGTTCCTTCAGATTAAGAAATGACAAGTGAGTTTGGTCTTTTTGATTTTCAGACTCCAGCTCCTTGCACATCTCATTATAATACTTTGTCATGTCTTCCTGAGCTGCCCTTTGAAATTTTCTCTTCAGCTCCTTAACTTCTTGATTTCTTCCCTTTGCTTTGGCTTCTCAGCACTGTAAAGTAATATTCAGAGTCTCTTCTGACATCCATTTTGGTCTTTTCTTCTTCCTTCTTCTTCATAACGACTTTTTGCATTGTTCATGAAGGGTATTCTTGATACCTTCCCACAGCTAATCTAGTCTTAGTTCATTAGTGTTCTGGACCACAAAGCTGTTCCTGAGCTGGTTTTTAAATTCAGCAGGAATAGACCCAAGATCAAATTTTTATTCCTGTGGATATAATTTAACCTTCATTAGCTTTAATTTGAACTTGCATATGGGTAGCTTATGGTCCGTTCCACAATCAGCACCTGGCCTAGTTTTCACTGCTGATAATGAACTTTTCCAACATACAACACAGCATATGCAGATGACACAGTCTTGCTTGCTGAAATTGAAGAGGACCTGGAGTGCTCGCTGCAGAAAGTCAAAACTGTAGTCTTTAATACAGATTGAAGCTGAACATCAAGAAGGCAAAGATTCTCCAATTGGCAGCACCATGATAGATGGAGGAGAAATTGAGGTTAACAATTACAACTTACTTGGCTCCACAATCAACACTCTTGGCACCAGGAGTCAGGAAATCAAAAGACAAATTGCACTGAGAAAAGTTGCTCTCAGTGACTTCTCCAGAGTACTGAAAAGCAATGATGTCAAAAGGAATTGGCAGACACAGAAGAATTTCATGAAACAACATATGAGAAAGAGCCTATGGTAATGAAAGAAGAAGTTCAGGCTGCTTTGAAGGAAATGGCAAAAAATAAGGCCCCAGGAATAGATGGTATACCAATTGACATATTTCAGCTAACAGATGCTGCACTGGAAATGCTCACCAAGTTGTGTCAAGAAATCTGGAGAACAACCACATGGCCAACTGACTGGAAAAGATCTATATTTGTTCCCATCCCAAAGAAAGGTGACCCAACAGAGTGTGGGAACTATAGAACAATATCATTGATTTCACATGCAAGCAAGATTCTACCGAATATTATCCAAAAACAACTGGAACAGCACATCAGCAGAGAACTGCCAGAAGCCCAGGCTGGGTTTAGAAGTGGTCATAGTACTAGGGATATTGTAGCTGATGTTAGATGGATCTTAGCTGAAAGCAGGGAATACCAGAGGAATGTATATCTGTGTTTCATTGACTATGCAAAGGCTGTGTGCATCGTAAGAAACTGTGGCTGACTCTGAAAAGAATGGGAATCTGAGAACACTTGATCATGCTAATGCGAAACCTATACTTGGACCAGGAGACAGTCATCAGAACAGAGCAAGGGAACACTGCATAGTTCAAAATTGGGAAAAGCGTACACCCTTTTCAACCTGTATGCAGAACAGGTTATCCAGGAGGCTGGAATCTATGAGCAGAAATGTGGGGTCAAGAATGGTGGAAGATTTATCAACAATCTGTGTTATGCAGATGATACAACCCTGCTTGCTAAAACTGAGGAGGACCTGAAGCACTTGCTGCTGAGAGTCAAGGACTGCAGCCTCCAAGATGGATTGAAGCTCAATGTCAAGAAGTCAAAGATTCTCACCACTGGGCCAATTGGCAGCATCAGGATGGATGGTGAAGAGATTGAGATTGTTCACAGCTTTAGTTTGTTTGGCTCCACAGTCAACACTCTTGGCACCAGTAGCCAGGAAATAAAAAGCGCATTGCCATGGGAAAGTCTGCTGTTAGGGACCTCTCCAAAGTACTGAAGAGCAATGGTGTCTCTCTGGAGACTAAGGTGAGTCTGATACAGACCATGGTCTTTGCACTCACTTGTTATGCATCAGAGTTGGACAATGACTAAGGAGGATAGAAGGAGAATTGATGCCTTTGAGCTATGGTGCTGGAGAAGAGTATTGAAAGTAACATGGACTACTAGGAAAACATACAGATTCATTGTGGGGTTAAACCAGGTCGCTCCTTGGAGGTAACTATTCTGAGGCTCCATCTAACATACTTTGGACATGTTGTAAGGAGAGACCTGTCCTTGGAGAAGAATTTCATGCTTGGGAGGGTGGAGGGACAGTGCAGGAGGGGGATTGATTCAGTGACTGGGGTAATTGGGATGGGTGTGTCAGAGACAGTGCGATTGGCACAGGACAGAGCAGAGTTTAGGGCTGTTGTACATGGGATCGCTATGAGTTGCAAGCGACTCGACATAACAACAACAATGCAGGCCATGGTCGTCACAATGACTTGTTATGCTTCAGAGAGTTAGACAATGACTAAGGATGACGGAAGTAGAATCAATGCCTTCAAATGGTGGTTCTGAAGAAGAGTCTTGAACATACCATGGACTGTAAACAAAACAAATAGGTCTGTCTTGGAGAGGGCGAAACCAAGTTTTTTCTTGGAGGCTAGGATTTTGAAGCTCTGCCTCACATGCTTTGTGCATGTGGTCAGGAGAGATCAGTCCTTGGAGAGGGACATCATGCTTGGAAAGGTGGAGGGACAGCACAGGAGAGGAAGACCCCAGATGAGATGGATTGATACAGTAACTGGGGCAATGGAGGTTGCTGTGTCAGAATTAGTGAGACTGGCTCAGGACAGGGCAGGGTTCAGCAGGCTGTACATAGAGTTGCTATGGGTCGCAGGTGACCCTACTGCACATAACAGCAACAACAACATCAATTGACATATTTCAACATAGAGTTGCTGCCATGGATGTGCTTATGAAGGTGTGCCAAGACATCTGGAAGACAAATACTCGGCCAATTGACTGGAAGAGATCCTTATTTGTTCCCATTCCAAAACAAAGTGACCTGACAAAGTGTGGACATTATCTAACAATATTACTGATATTGCACACAAGCAAAGTCCTGCTGAAGATTATCCAAAAAAACACTCAAATAGTACATTGACAGAGAACTATCAGAAACACAGGTCAAGTTTAGAAAAGGCTGTGTCACCAGAGACAATATTGTCAACATCAGACGGAGCTTGCCTAAAAGCAAAGAGTCCCAGAAGAATGTCTGTGTTTCATTGACTATACAAAGGCATTTGACTGTGTAAATGACAACAAATTGTGGCAAACCTTCAGAAGAATAGAAATCCTAGAACACTTGATTGTGCTCATATAAAACCTATATTTGGACCAGGAAGCAGTAGTCAAAACAGAGCAAGGAAATCCTACATGGTTCAAAATCAGGGAGATATTCTGTCTTCTTACCTCTTCAGTTTATATACTATGAGTATATATATATATATTCTCATCTCTGAGATAAGAATATATTTTTCTGTATACAAATTGAAGGGATATGGAGTGGCAGGCTGAGATGGAAGTAGGGTAGCGGGGGTTGGGGGAGAAAGAAGGAACAAAATCAACAAGAAAGCTCTAAAATATATACAAATAGTATGAGGAAACTTGGAGATGAACAACACTTTTGTCTTTTCACCACCTCTAACATATTAAAGTTTCTAATTTCATTCACTGTTGGAAAACTTTTTTAGAAAAAAAAAGAAGACAAGACGAATTAAATTTTAAAATGTAAGCTAGAAATGGGTGGCAGGAGATCCTATTAAACTGATCCCATAATTCTGTTCAAAAGTATTTTTAAAAACTTATTTCCCAATAGCTTTGCAACATCAAATTGTGTAAGGCATGAAATAAAGACCTATTCTCATCTAGAATTTTTCTCTCGGCTTTCTATGTCCTTTGCTAGCTCCCCAGGTCCTTGATCCTAGCTTGTTAACACCTGAGATGGCCACTGGTGTAATATAGTGGTTCTCTAGCCAGAATAAGAGCATACCCAGTGCACAAGGTCAATTAACTCTTTGTTTATTCATATGTACCAATCATTCAGTAATTCAAAATAGAGTACTGCTAAATTGAATGAAGCCTCACACCACGATTCAGAGAATAGTGCAACAGTTTGCAAAGAATGGTCTATGGAATCATAATGGATCCTAACATCCTTTGAGGAGATTCACAAGGTCAAAACTATCTCAATTAAAATAATAAAACATTGTCTCCTTTTGCACTGTGTTGGGAGTTGCACTGATGGTACATGAATAAAACCACTGGCAGTCTAGCATGAATAAAGGCAATGGGGTCAAACCATTCTGGCAGACTTTGCATTCTGGCACACACTTGTAATTAAAAAAATCTTTGATGACATTAAAAATATTAATTTTATAAAATTAAACCAAAACCTTAACCTTTGATTTGGTCTAACTATAGCATCAAGGATTTACTTTTCTAAATCGTTTCTCTATCCCCTGCTATCCTGAGACTCTACCCTACTAACACTCAGCTGGTTGATCAAAATATGGGTATTCTGTCAAATACTATCTCTAACAAATAATGCAAAACTGAGGGTATTTAAGTGTTCCCTGAGGCCAGTGTTGGTTGGACTTGCTAAATGGGAATCTTCAGAATCTCTTGGTGGTTAAAGTTGCTTCACAGACAGAACGAAATGGCAATTGTGATGGCCCACATCACCACCCTTCGTTTCCTTGTGTTATGGTTTATACCCTGGCACTCTGATAAAAGAAGACTGTTTTCAGGACTCTCAGGGGCTCTCCTCACCTGTTTCTTTGTAATAGCATTCTGACCTAAGCCAGCTGCTTCAACCCTGCTTCATATCACTAACAGCTCCATGAGCTTCTTGAGGATCTTTCAGAGAATTGTAAAGCCAAAAACACAGATGGGATGTTTGGTTGGGAGGAGGAAGAAGAAAAAACAGTATATTGTAAAAATGACGGAGGGGTTTAGCAGAATGACTTTTTGAGACATTTTTGGCCTCCACTTTATTTTTTGTTTATTAATTTGGTACTGATTTTTCTGTTGATAAGAATTGTCAGTCTCTTTATCCTTACTTTGGTACTGATTTTTGTGCTCAGAGTTCTAAATAAAATAGTGACAAACTGTAATAAAGGTAGTAGTCATAAAGTTCTAAAAGTATTATATTTGTCTCAAGGAAGAACACATTTATTATTTCATTTCATACTGAACTAGCTTTTTAGTTCACCAGTATTCATGAAAGAAAAACTGCAGATTTGAGTATCTGCAGACATTTTCTTTAAAATGCAGGAAATGAGACTGATACTTCAAGAGAAGCAGCCAATTGGTTCTCTTGTCAGTGACAAAATTTGAGCTTTTAATAAAAATGAAAATTTTAAAATTTGCTCCTAAGACTGTAAGCATGTCTGAATACTTAAAGATGTTTTATAATGAGATTGTTGGTGATGTTAAAACATTTTCCTATCACACAACATAACCGCTTATATTGTGTAATGAAATAAGTCATCATTTAAGAGATCTGCATAACTCAATAAGCCAATATTTTCCAACTGATCAAATCAGGATATTATCAAATATAAAATATTCTAAAATAGCATGCCTAGGGTAAAAGATCCACACAAAGTACAAGATAAGACAATGGATTTCATCATAACAAAATGCAAAATTATTAGATTCCACTTTGCCATTCTCATTGCTCTGTTGTTGTGTATGAGCAAAGGATAGCATCTATTGTCACATAAAATAAAAAAATGCTATTAAAATATTCCTAGAGTACTAGTGGTCTAATAGTAAGTAGTTGCATCCCCAACCAATAGGCACGTGGTTCAAATCCACCATAAGCTCCAAGCAGAGGATGAGTAATCTTCCCCCTACGTGACATACAGCTTCTAAAAAGTTACTGGAGTGTAAGCAATGAGTCAGTTCTGCCAGACAACGTATAACAATAAAGACAAAATACTCCTATCTCTTCCCCCAATCACGTATCTGAGGGAAGCTGGATTTTTGTTTACACATTTCAACTTAAATTCATACAGCAATAAATGGAATGTAACATCAAATATGAGAATGCAGCTATCTAAATTTATATAAAAATGCTAAGTAATGACACACTACTGCTTTATCAATATAAGCATATTCATGATTCAAAATGGATTAATAAATAGTTTCAAATTTTCTTGTCTTATTATTATAGTAAATAACAGCTATAACAAACATGAACATTTTTTAGGGCTCTGAGATGCTGGTATAGTGGTTATGGGAGCCTTTAAGGGAGCACTGGTGGTCTAGTGGGAAGGGGTTTACGTTGTCAACCCAAAGGCAGGTACTTAGGATCCACTAGCTGTTCCTCAGAAGAAATATCTGCAATCTCCTTACGTAATATTTCATATGTCTCTGAAAATTCGATAGGGGGTCAACTATGAGATAGTTCTGATTCAATAGCAGTGAATTTGAGCACAAGCTTTGGGATTACACATGAGTTTGAGTTTAGGTCTCATTTCTCTAAATCTTAATTTACCATGTGAAAAAAAACATTATATTAGCTACTTTAATGGATTATTATAAGTTTTAAATAAAATAATGTACACAAAGTCTCTGGCATGTGACAAAACAACAAAAAAGACCACTGATACTCATTTCAACTCATGGTGTCCTCACATGTTTCAGAGTAGAACTAATATATAGAGTTTTCTTAGCTATAACATTTGTGGTACGAGGGCTTTCCTCTGTGAACAATTCTGGTAGGTTGCAACTGCCAATATTCTGGATAGAAATCAGATATAAAATGTTTGTACCATCCAGGACCTGGCATGTACTAAGCATTCAGTAAATGAAAGCTCTTATTGCTACATCCCTCAGCCACAGGAAAACTA
Organism: Elephantulus edwardii; assembly: GCF_000299155.1. Lineage (NCBI taxonomy): Eukaryota > Metazoa > Chordata > Mammalia > Macroscelidea > Macroscelididae > Elephantulus > Elephantulus edwardii. The sequence continues at coordinate 14,828,858 of NW_006399828.1, read as the reverse complement.
TATGATGAATATACAACGGACACTACCGTGATGGTGATGGTGCCATCAGGTGCACCAAATTGTCAGGTGTCATCACGTTGGCTCTGACTCATACATTGCATGCTGTCCTTCTACAGGAACTAGTCTCTCCTGATAACATGGCCTCATTATCTTCACATCGAAGGGGCTATTTTTTTCAAGGTAATGGAGTACTATAATATCTAAAAAAGAGAAAAGTTTCAATAAAATAGATTGCCAAGCATATGAAAATCTGGAGAGACTATGAGTAATTCCCCAGTGAATTTTGGAGAGGTCTACTTTAGGAGCACAATAGTATCAAATACCATACATTGAGGCTAAGATAATTGACATGAGGAAGTGAAAGCAGGAATGCAATCTCCCTGTACACAACAGTTCACACATCTATAACTTCTATGGGACACATTCAGCAATATAGTATACCATAAAACATAAATTGAACAATGAAAGTCTGTGAAGACAGAAGTGCCCTTGCAGCAGTATATCAGAGTCCTAAATCAGTCTAGGAGGTATTCCTTTCTTAAAATTATCCTACTTCCCTCTGTATTACTATTACACGTGAACCAATATTTTACACCCCCACATTCCATCCTGAGAGAATTTATGATATTAAAATTCTCTGTTTTAACTCCTTACCCAGAGTAGATGAGAGTGAAAAGGCAAATTGAACCAGATGAGTCATATTTACAATGTAAACACAAGATGTTAAGCAAGCTAGGCTAGGAGATTTCTTAGCTTCCCTTGAATTACCTGTATGTTTAGCTTGATGTCTGGGTTTTCATGACAAATTCTTCCAGTGGATCCATCATCTCTTAACATTGAAGAAAACACTTCTATTTCTCTGTATATATTTGTGGCATTAGCCTAAAGTTGGCTTTTTTAGTCATTACCTTAACTCTTTCTGGTCTCCAGCAATCTTAACTGCAGACACATGATCTTGTAAAACATCAACAACTATAGGATTAGGATAAGAGAGAGAGTGCTTCCCACACTGGGTAGCAAGCCTTGAAGGCAACTGAAGCAAGACCTGGTGAGAGTGAGACCCTGGTGGCAAGACCCTAGGAATGAAGTTGGAGTTCTTGTTGTTGTTATGTGCCATCGAGTTACCTACAACCCATAGTGACCCTATGTACAGCAGCTCTCAACACTGCCCTGTCCTGAGCCAGTCTCACTGATTCCAACACTCTAAACCTCACTGTCCCATTTACTGTATCAATCCATCTCATCTGGGGTCTTCCTCTCTTGAGCTATCCCTCCACTGTTCCAAGCATGATATACTTCTCCAAGTATGTGGAGAGTGCTTCAAAATCCTAGCCTCCAAGGACAAACTTGGTTTCACCTTCTCCAAGCCAGACCTATTTGTTTTCTTGGCACTCCATGGTATGTTCAAAACTCTTCTCCAGCACCACAACTCAAAAACATCTCAAATGGTTTGTTCTGCAAATAGATTGAAAACAATGTAGAAACAAGATGCATCCCTGATGCACATCTTTCCTGATTTTGATCCATGCTGTGTTTGTTTATTCAGAGGACTGCTTTCTGGTCCAAGTATAGGTTTCACACAAGCAAAACAAGTGTTCTGAGATTCCCATTTTCCTCAAGGTTAGCCACAATTTTTTGATCCACACAGTCAAATGCCTTTGCATAGTCAATGAAACACAGATAGACATTCCTGTTACACTTTGCTTTCTGCCAAGATCCATCTGACATTGACAATAATGTCTCTAGTGCCACAACCTCTTCTAAACCCAGTTTGTATTTCTGGTAGTTCTCTGTCAAAGTACTGTTCCAGTTTTTCTGGATAATCTTCAGCAGGATTTTGCTAGCATGTGATATTAGTGATATTGTTCAATATTTTCGCCACTCTGTCAGGACAGGTTTTCTTGGAATGGGAATAAATATGGACCTCTTCCAGTCTATTAGCTGGGTAGTTGTCCTCCAGATTTCTTAGCACAACCTGGTGAACATATCCAAGACAGCATCTGTTTGTTGAAATATGTCAATTAGTATGTCATCAATTCCTGGGATTTTCTTTTTTTGTCAACTCCTTTTTAGAGCAGTTTGAACTTTCTCCTTCATCACCATTGCCTCTTCATCACGTGGTATTTCCTGAAATTCTTCTGTGTCAGCTGATTCTTTATGGTATAGTCACTCTGTATACTCCTTTCATCTTCTTTTAATGCTTCCTAAATAATTCAATATTTGGCTCATAGTATCCTTAAGCATTGCAACTCGCAGCTTGAATTTGGTGGTGGAGAGACTGTGTGTGGCATTGCTGTGGAGAAACTCTTGCAAGATATGACCTGAACCTTCTGACATCTGTCTTAGCCACAGTTGAAGGTTTTGCTATTTCTGCCAGATGCTTGAAGGAGAAGCCAACTTATAAGCGCTCTGTGGTAAACCTTGCTGAATGATTAAGGAAACCTCAATCACAGGCTTCTTGAGATTGTGTTGCTCAACTGAAATCAGGACTTGTATTTATTAAGAAATTGTGTTTTGTTGTTTATCTGGCTTGGGACTACTGGACTAAATCTGGACTTACATTGTGAGATATTATTCGTCCTATCCCCTCCTTAATCTATTTCCCTAATAAATGTTACTCTTGGTATCACAGCTGTGAGTAAAGTTTGTGAGTCAACATCGAATATTGAACATCTTGTACAGGTGTGGTTCTAGAGACACAAAGGGGCTAGGCTATGGGCTCCTTATCTGCTTTTTGCTCTGTGGCAGTGAGGGGCTCTGATATTTTCACTCCCTCTGGCCCTTTCAGAGAGACGCTCATCGCCCTGTGCCCCATGTACCATTTTCTGTTCGCTGGACAGTATTTGTTGTTGTTGTTGTTGTT
>NW_006399828.1:14810246-14823864 GCF_000299155.1 Elephantulus edwardii | reverse complement strand
GTTTTTTGGCCTACTAATGACCTTAATGTGGAAGGAGGAGTGGCATCCACTTCCATAATAGCTTGCCTCTGGAAACCCTATGAACCTGGAGAGAGGATGAAAGCCACCCAAGCGTTGAGGACTCTTCTTCATAGGGTCGCTATGAGTCGCCTGCGACTCCACGGCACTTAACAACAATAACAATGACCTTAGTAGCATGTTTCCCTGATCATATTTTATTAGATCTGAACCTGGATAACTTCTATATGGCATACAATTAGACTTTATTTATTTGGCTAACACTAATCCAGAATTTGCCTTTATTCAAGTATATGGTTAAGCTTGCTTTTCTGATCTTTAGGAGAAAATAATCTATACCTAAATTCATAAACAGCTAAATCACTGTGAGAAAAGCAAACGTTTCAATCTCTTTTTGCCTTTAAAATTAGCCAAATGGATGGAATCCAAGCAGTGAGATCAGGAGAATCCTCTGGGGGAATTTTTAAGATGTAAAATCTACATTCTGAATCAGAATCACTGGAAGAGTAACCATAATTCTATATATTTTAAAGCTCTATAATAATTCTTGTCATTAACCAAGATTAAGAACCACTCATTGAAATTCTTTTTATTAAGGATTCTGTTTAGACAGGATGTTTTGGACAATGAATAAGAATGACAGGAGACAAATCTATGCCTTTTAGCTGTGGTCTTGCAGGAGAGTACTGGATATCCTATAGACTGCCAAAAAGACAAACAAGTAAGTGTGTCTTGGATGGAAGTACAACCAAGGTGCTCCTTAGAGGCAAGGAGGCAAGGATTGTGAAACTTCATCACACATACTTTGGCGTGTTGTCAAGAGGGGCCAGTCCTTGGGAAATTACATCAGGCTGGGCAAGGTGGAGGGTCAAAAAAAGAGAGGAAAACCCTTAACAAGAAGGATGGACACAATGACTATAATAATAGACTTGAGCATATCAAGATGACAAAGGCTAGGGCAAGGCTCAGATCTGTTGTTCATAGAGTGGCTATGAATGTTAGTCAGTTTAAAGGCACCTAACAATAACAAAAAACATGGTAACAAAATTACCACAGAATGTCAGTGATTTCAAGGAAAAAGTATACTATCAGTTTGTTAAACTTTAAGCTACAGCTCTGCTCTAACCTATCAGCTTCATTCCTGGGCCCACGTTAGTATGGTAGTTTCATCTGGAACTCTGTCCACCTCTCACAGAGGCTAACAGATACTGAAAACCACAAGTTGGTTTTTAAAAGTTTTGGGTAAGAAGTGATATGTATCACTTCTATGCATATTTCATTAATCAAAGCATGTCACAGAGCCACCCATCAGTTCAATAGAGTAGGGCTGTTCCATTTGTGTGCAGAAAGAAGAAATGAAAAACTGGCAACAACAACGCAATCCACCACTAGAGTTTCTATTTCTAATAATTCTAGAATACAATTGTCTCTCGTTTGGACGTCAAAAATTATGTCAAACAAAAATTATCTGGAAGTTATGATGGCTCCCATAATAATTTGTTAACCTAAAATATTAATGTGTTATTGTTGTGAGCTGTTGAGTTTACTACAACTCACAGAGCCTCTATGAACAACCTTTATCAAAACCTAGCCCTATCCGACACCATTCTCATGTTCTCAGTCATGCTCAAGACCATTGTTAAAGCCAGCGTATTGGTCAAAGCAGGCTTTCCTCTCTTACATTAGCCCTCTATTTAAAAAAGTATATCTTTTGCTATGACTAGGACCTCCTGACAATGCATCCAAGTATGCATCCAAAATTTGGATACCCAAAAAGTAGACCCTCCTCAGCAATTTGAAGAGGTCTCTGACTGCAGGCTTTCCCAGTATATGTCTCCTGACTGCTGGTACTAAGTGTAATGATGTGGATTCAAGTAAATATGAAGTCGCTGACAATTTCAGTCTCTTCTCCATCTATTATGATGTCTCTTTTCTGTACAGTGGTGAGATTTTGTTGTTGTTGTTGTTGTTCTCTAAATGTTAAGATACAATCTGTACTGAAGGCTGCAGTGTTTGATCTTCTGCAGCAAGGGTTCCAAAGTCCTCCTCGTTTTCAACAAGCATCCCAAAGGTTATTGATGAGTCTTCTTCCAATTTTATTGCCACATTCTTGTTCTTAGAGTCCAACTTTTGGAATAATTTTCTCAGAATACAGATTAAATAGGCATGGAGAAAGATTATAACATTGACACATGCCATTCTTAACATTAAAGCACACAAAATCCTGATGACAGTGATTCAAAATATTATCTTGATGATAATCATCAAAAAATACTTGAGGATTAAGGTGTCTCTGATTCATACCATGGTCTTTTCAATCACTTACTGTGCATCTGAGAGCTGGACAATGATTATGATGGAAGATAAATTTATGTCTTTGAGTTTTGGTATTCCAGAAGACTACTAAATATCCCATGAACTTCCAAAAGAATAAACAGATATGTCTTGGAGAAGGTGAAGCTAGAGTGCTCATTGGAAGCAAGGATGGCAGAGCTTAATCTTACATACTTTGGGCATGTTGTTAGGAAAGGTCATTCCTTGGAGAAGACATCACGCCTTGATAGGTAGAGGGATAAGGAAGGAGAGGAATACCCTCAACCTGGTGGATTGGCACAATGACTGCAGCAATGGGTTCGAGTGCCATCAGAGATTGTGAGACTGAAACAGTATAGGACAGGGTTCAGACCTGCTGTTGATCTGTTGTGTTGCACTATGAGTTGTACTTGACTCAACAGCACCTGCAACTTATATGTTTGCTTTTCATAGACTTTATGACAAATTAGGGAGTTTGGTGGCTTAGTTGTAAGGAATTTCACTGCCAACTCAAAAGCACATGGTTTGAGCTCATCAGCTGCTTTTAGAGAGAGAGAGATGATGGGTAATTTTTTCTTAAGTGATTTATTGCCTCTGAAAACTCACCGGAAGGTCGCCATGAGCAGGTTCTGACTGAAAACTATGAAAAATTACTATAAATTTGGTAGCTTAAAGCAATGCTGATTTATTTTCTCACAGTTCTTGTGATCAAAATTATAGAATTAATTTTGGGAGTTAAGATTTTATCAGAGTTGATTATTTTGGGGGGCTTCAGGGAAAATCTATTCCAATATACCATGGACTGCTAGGAAAATAAACAGGTTCATCCTAGAGAGGGTGAAACTATGATGCTCTTTAGAGGCAAGGATTTTGAAACTTCATTTGGTATACTTTGGTTACATTGCAAAAAAGGACCAATCCTTGGAGAAGGACATCATACTTGGATAGACAGAAGGACAGCGCAAAAGAGGAAATCCCTCAGTAAGTTGGATTGATTCAGTGGTTGGGATAATGAGACAGTAAGGTTAGTACAGAATACAGTAGGGCTCAGAGCTCTTGTATATAGGGTCATTATGAGTCACAAGTGACTCAACAGCACTTAACAACAACAACAGCAATCAATATAAGGAACAACACCTAAAAGATTGGTGATTCAAATCCACCCATTAGCTCCAGAGGGAAAAATCCTGGCAATCTTCTCTTGCTAGATTACACCTAACCTGCTGAGTTTATTCTGATTTATGGTGCCCTCCAGTTCATTTCAATCAGGATTTCTGAAGCTATCAATCTTTACAGGAGGAGACTGCCCATATTTATCCCTCAGAGCAGCTAGTAAGTTGAACTAGTCTTTGGGTTATCAGCTTAACACATAATTCAGTAGGCAAGCTGAGTGCATTCCTGTAAAGATTACAGACTAGAAACTACAATGAGTCAATTATTTATACTATCTCATGGGAATCCAATGAGTTGAAATATACGCCACAAAACCTAACAACAATGATGTTAATCAGCTTACCACAAAATGACTGACCAAGGAATTACATGTAAGGAAGCCAAGAAAGTGAGATAGGAAAGCGAGAATAGCCAATAATGGGCAAACGGTACTCAGTCCTATTGGAGACCTTCTGAAAAGTCAATGAGACAAACCTCAGGACCCTCCCAACACATGACAGGAATGCTGACCATTTGTCCAGGACTCCCTTTGCCTCCTAGGGACTTTAGCTCCCTCAAACTCTGCCTCAGAGTGAACTCTACTTACACTAGAAACTTCATGTAGAGAAAGGGAAAGACAAGTTGTATGGGCCTATTAGAGGGTGAACACTGTATATAAATGCAAGAATACTCAAATGAGCCAGAGATACAGGAAGAGGGCCAACATTTTGCTCAGAGTTAACCTCTATCTGTTGCTAGGCATTTTATCATCAGACAGTTCATTTCTTTAAGTCAGTCAATCCTGTAGTAATTTTTTTTTCCTTATGTTCACTGTCAGCTGTTAGGAATGTCTTAGGTTTCATCTTAAATACTAAATCAGATTAAATATGATGGCTGTTTGTAGAGAAGAACATGAGGTTAGACTTGGTGAACAGTAACCAACTAATGATGCCCTTCATGAACCAAGAATAAAGTACATGTGCCACATGACTATTATCCTTTGACCTAGTATTAATAGTCCGAAAATAATAGGTGTGAAACTAAGATTATAAATTAACTTAAAATTTTATCATATTTAGTTAGAGAACCAAAAATAGAAGTTTAGGTAATAATTGTCTGACTTGATTTCTGCAGATTTAAAAAAAGAAAGGTGAGAAATAGAGGGTTAGCATGTAACCCATTAGTTTAAGAATCCATTAGTTCCATCCTTAATGCTGGAATTAATAGTATGTCATCTCCCTATAGAAAAGCCGTAGAAATAATTGCCCATGGAAACAGTTACAAAACATAGAGATCTAAAAAGGAATGAAAAATTATTTTAACCTGGGTTTTCTTTTCACTCCCTAACTCCTTGGTGGAACTTCACTGTGCTTTCTTCTGTAATCACAAGCAAACCTTTAGCAAACTCCTCTCTCCAGTCTCAGTTCTTCTGTCAACTATTAATTAAATAGGTCTTATGTGAGGCACAAGCTAGGACGTTTTTACTCAGCAAGAGGTGACTTTTGCAGCTTCTTAAGGTTATATTTTTCTTTCCTCTAATTTGGACTTCAACTTCATTAACCAAATCCTGACCCAACCTAGAATCTAGATTTAACTGATTTCAGGTAGTTAACTCTGAGTCTTCAGGGTCTCACCCTTCTTGACTCTTATTCTATTTATGGCCTCTACCTGATACCAACCTTTCCTTTTCTTGCCTAATGTTTGGCTGCCTGTGAGTGCCTGACATCTCCAGGCCATTAGCTAGTTTATCACAAAAATTAAACCCAATAGTCAACCCCTCAGGGAAAACAAATGAAAATGCCCTGATTTAAAAAAAAAAAAAAAAGAGAGAGAGAGAAAAGCATCTTTTACTCGCTGGTGAGAATTCAGCAGCAGAGTATGATGAAGAACGTTTTCCTTTTTTTTTTTTATCCCCACAGGAAATGAAAACTTTTCAAAATGTATATTACCCTGAGTGCTTTCACAAGATGATAAGGTTTATGGTCCAGTCATCACTTAGCCAAAAGCAACTTTTAAAAAGGCTTAGGATATTTGATAGAGGATGATTTTAAATTTATTTTAGCTCTCACCAGTGACATTTAAATTATGCCAGCTTCCCTGGTTCTTCTGTGAGAGGCTCTCATATGAATATGAAAGCGCTGCTGCTGAGTAGGAGCTCTGGTGGTGTCATGTCGAGAGCATTATGATGTTAACTGAAAGGGTAGCTTTCTAAATTCATCAGGTACGCCACAGGAGAAAGAGTGGCAGTCTCCTCTCAAAGATGTTGTCGTTGTTGTTGTGGTGGTGGTGGTGGTTGTTAGATGACACTGAGTCAATGACAACTTAGAGTGACCTAATAAACAACAGATCTGAGCTTGGCCCTATCTCGTGCCATCATTGTGAATTCTGTCCTGTTCAAGTTCTGGCAGTGGCCACTGTGTCAGTCAATCTCACTGAGGGTCCGACCTTTCCGAGCTTGGTGTCTATCCCTAGTCACAGCCTCGGAAATCCAACAGCAGGTTGTTGTGAGTGGAAATCAACTTGACAGCAGTGAATTTGGGCCAAGCAAAGGAGAGTCAAGAGCCTGCGGTCTAGAGTCAAACTCTCCTCATTTGCAGAAACTTGGTCACGCTGCTTAAGTAGAGCGTCAATTTGTTAAGCAGGGGTGACATTTACATCCATGTTACAGAGTTTCTATGAAAAAAATAATGTCAATAAATATTTAAAATCATATTAGTAACTTTTTTAAAAGTAAAGAGTGGCCAGCTTATGTTTCCCTTCGTCAGAAAAAAAAACAAACAAGAAAAAGCAAAGAAACACATTCTTATATATAAATACAAAACTAATGTTTTCATTGTTGTTAGGTGCCATCAAGTTGACTGCAACTCATAGCGACCCAACATATGAACAACATATCTGAATCTGTGCTTTCTTCGTGATCTCTTTTATATTTGACACTGACGAACACAAAAACTTTGAGCATAAACGATCTAACTAATATTTGAAAGAGAGGAGTGAACTGGAGGGGGTGGGGGGAGACGGCTGGGCGGGTAGAGAAGTGTAGCAATGAATGAATGGAAATTCAAATTCTCTGTAAATGTTCATTAAAATTATTTTTAAAAAAGATCTAACTAATAGTTAATAAAATTGGGTTTTGTTGGTATGGACCATTGAGTTGGAACCAACCCATAGATGACCCTCCGGCAGGTTTTCAGAGGCAGATAATCATATGGGAGAAGATTGCCCAGCCTCAAACTACATCTCTTTGGGATTGCACCACAGCTTCTTAACACTAGATGTGTTTCTTAATCTGGTAATTGTGGTAGTTTTAAAACATGGCTGCAACATTCTTCGATAATCTTTCCATTAAGAGGTGAGGTCTATGTTCTACACATTTTATTACAAGCAGATTTGAAACTGGGGTGGCAAATAATATAAGACCCACAAGATGCTGAGACCGCTAAAGCTGGATCATAAAAAGCCAAGTAGCTTCTTCTACCCGATTCCCTTGAAAATATTACTTTAGCAAACTCCTTTCTCATAACATAGCTCCATTATGTGAGCAGCCCAAAATGGGTGGGAAAATTAAGTGCAGGTGCCATGCATGGTCAAATGTTTCTGCTGACACCATGCTTCTAGTGCTCCTGTCCTCACATGTGAGTAAAGGAGTTTCCAAATCATTCTAGTTCAGCTAGTTTCAAATCTTCCTAATTAAGATACATCTGGTCCAAGTCATGGTATTTTCAATTGCCTCATACATATGTGAAAGTTTAATATAAAGAATAAGGAAGATCAAAGAAGAATCAATGCTTTGAATTGTGATGTTGGCAAAGAATATTAAATACACCCTAGGTTGCCATAGAACAAACCAATTTGTCTTGGAGAAGCCGCTAGAATACTCCTTAGAAGTAAAGATGGTACCAGGTGGTGGGTTCAGAAAAGTTAAATAATAGAGTAGAAGGAATCGTCCCATCATTGTCCTCACTGAACAGAGAGTAAGATTTTGTGCCCAGACATCCTCACCTGTATTTGTGAGGATGTGAACTGCAGCCAGTGCATTGCTCACTCCTAACATGTTTCCGGGCAACAAGCCTTTGGAAACACGGGCAGGGTCATTGTTAACAGCAAACCTGCCAGTCAGCCACAGTCCCAGGGTAGAGTCTCCCTAGGTCTCGGAGGTCAGATCTTTAATACAAATTAAATGAACAGTGCAAAAGAGAGGTTACTTTATGCCACAGAGGTGCACCTCCTGAAGGCCCACACTGTTGTAGGAGACAGCTGTCACCTCCCTGCCCTCAGGGAGCTGCCACCCTGGAAGCTGGGCAGCTAACAGCAGACAAGTATGGAAATGTAAGGAGGGGACAGAAAATGTGGCATAATAAATTTTTTTTTAAATGTGGAAGGTGAAGAACAGATAAAGGTCAACAATTTAAAGGGCACAATGGGAGAGGGCTAGAAGATGAATTAACAGGAACGAAAATGTTTATGAAACGTGAAGAGATGTTGTGATATGTGAGGCATGTACAAGGGAGAAGTTGAATGGAAACCTGTAACGGCCAGCTGAAACCGACCTGCGGGTTCATACGTGTTCTAGAGTGGAATCTGTGTGGATTAAGAGGGACAGGGACACGAGAGATTGGGGCAAGACAAAGATTCCTGATCAAGCCCAGTTTATTCAATAATTCCACAGATATTTATAGGGAAACTACAGAAGCCCAGCCCCAAAATATCAGTTTACAGCAGGTAGAAAGGGCACACCCAGTGTCTGACCCAGGGATGGGCGGGGCTGCCTTATGCTGAACTTGGCCTCTCCGTGTCTGCAGTGGGTATGAGAAATGAAGTCCACAGGCAAAATAGTGTTGCTCGTGCCAGAGCCAAGAGAGCTCAGGATGGCTTCCTACAGAAACCTAAATTGCTGTGTAAATCATCCAAAACAATAAAATATTTTAAAAAGAAAAAAAGAAGAAGAAGAAGTAAAGATGGTAAGGCTTTGCATAATATACTGTGGGTATGTTATCCAGAGTGGTCAGTTCTTGAAAAAGGATATGATGCTTGGAAACGAAGAGGGTCAGTAAAGGAGAGGAAGACTTTCAACGAGATAAAATGACACAGTGACTGTAACAATGGGCTTAAACACAGCAGAGATGTGAGGATGGTGTTGTGTCAGGCCTTCATTCTACTATAGATAGCACCACTGTGAGTCTGAGCCAACTCTCTGATACCTAACAACTCAGGCTCTAAGTATTAGCAAGCAGTAGGAAGTCATCCTCCCTTGTTGTGGTTGTTCTGTGCTGTCAAGTCGCTTGCAATTCACAGCGACCCAATGTACAAGAGCCGTAAACCCTGCTCTATCCTGTGCCAAGCTCATTGTCTCCAACGCATCTATCTACTCCCACTACCCCAATCACTGAATCAATCCATCTCATCAAGGGTCTTCATTTCCTGTGTTGTCCCTCCACTTTCCAAAACATGATGCTCCTCTCCAAGGACCAGTCCCTCCTTGCAACATGTCCAAAGTATGTCAGATGAAGCTTCAAAATCCTTGACTCCAAAGAGCATTCCGGCTTCACCTTCTCCAGGTCAAACCTGTTTGTTCTCCTGGCAGTCCATGGTATATTCAACACTCTTCTCCAGCACCACTTACTTTATATAAATACTTGACTCAAAAACTCAATAGATTATTATTGGTTTTCCCAAGTTTAAGGAGGTTTAGAACATAATACACAAAAATTCTAAGTGGAAAAATTGGAGACAATCCAAAAGAAGGGGGAAATTAAAAAGACAGACAGGACTGTATTGATTCCTATTGAGTGCCTCAAACATAATAACATATAACACTAAAATATTAAGGTTCAAATGTTAATACCTCATAAGATGGCTTTCCTCAATTTTAGTTTATTTTTTCTAAAGTCATGTAACTAAATACGCTACATTGGTAGCTTGTCATTATTATTCTTTATAATTCTCCTTTTAAATAAATCAATGTTAATGATACATAATGTGACGTAAAAATATTTTTACACAAATATAGATTTGAAAGAGCCTACACTATGTAACATCCTATCAGACAGTAGTTTTCAAATTTGAGTGTGTCCAATTCCAAAGCCCTTGCATAGAGAGTCTAATATAGGAAAGTATTTTGTATAATCTTTCAGAAGATTCTGATACTCTTGGGATTATAAAATCTTTGCAAAATTGTCGTTATGTGCCATCAAGTTGACTAAGACTCACTGCAACCCTATGAAAAATAGCTATGAACCCTACCCTATTCTGAGTCAACATTAACATAACCCTAACACATAAAGGTTCAAATATTAATGTCTAATAAAATTATTTTTACCTAACTTGAAATTTTTTTCTCTGAAATTATATTAATCACTATCTCTGTTTCATTGCTGACCAAAGGAAGATACCAAAATCAAACCCATTGCCATTGAGTAGCTTTTAACATATAGCAACACAAAAGGACAAAATAGAACTACCCCATAGGGTTTCCAATGCTGTAACTCGTATGTAGACTTGCCTCATCTGTCTCCCATAATGGGTTCTAACTGGTTCGTTGCCAATTTTTGATTGGCACCTAATCACTTTTCTACTGAGTCTCCAGACTCCTCAGATGGGGAAAGTGTCCATAAAAGCAGCACAGTCAGTTTCTTAGATTCTGGTTTCAAGTAGCTTAAATTGAGTCAACAGAAAATGCATTACTGTAAAACAATATAAAGATAGCACCTAAAGATTAAATTTTGTTTTGAGTTCTAATCCACTAAAGTCAGTATCTGTTTTCTTTCATTTGAACTGTCAACTAGGAAAAAAGCCAGGCTCAAGAGTATGAGGCTTCTCTCACCTGTAGGGGATCTTAAGCAATTTAGTCAGTGATGGCTCTGATTAATAAAGTTCATTCACAACTTCTATAAGCAATATATCTCTAGATTAAGTGAAGAATTGAATTTCTTAACATATAATACTACAGCACAGGAAGATTAAAGGGGAGCTCCACATTTCTCATTGAATGACTATTTTAGGAATAGTTTTGGACTAAATATCCTAGGAAGATTTCCAGTAAAATTACAAAGGCTAAGGCATGGGTTTACATTTTAATGAGCTCTTTCTCCCACATGTCTAGTCTCTTCCTTCCTTATGTTCTGGAGTTCACAAGAATATAAATATTTTCCAAGCTCTTTCTAAAAGTACACAAAAATAAAAAGTGCCGAATAGGTGCAGGTGACATAATAAATTTACAATATCAGAAAGGCAAATAATATGAGGGGACACCAAATAAGAGATGGTAATTAAATTTTGTTGTTGTTGTTAAGTGTGGTCGAGCCATAGGCGATTCATAGCGACCCTATAAATGAAAGTCCTCAACACTTGTGTGACTTTCACCCTTTCTCCAGGTTCCTAGGGTTTCTGGAGGTGAGCTATTTATGGAATTGGGTGCCACTCCTGCGTCCAAGTTTGTTTTAACTAGGAAGCGCCACCAAACACTGTCCACTATAGGTTACTGTTATCACATTTGATACATCAGTGTCACAGTGTTCAGCTTCACAGCGACCGCAAGTTACCTCTGTCTGGCAAGTGGACACACCAGGGCTATACAACCTCAAAGAATGTTTGAACAAAAACAATTAAAAACAGGCCTGAGAGCCACAGATTAAAAGTCACCAACCTTTGGCTTGGTGGCATCACTTTCTGTCCACTAGGCCAACTGATAATTCCTTATATTGATGTGATTGTTGCTAAGTTCTGTCGAGTCATAGGCGACTCATAGCGACCCTTTGAATGAAAGTCCTCAAAAAACGGATGCACGGTTTGAGTAGAATAGGGGAAACTAAAATCAAAAGAGTACAGGACAAGAGGAAAGTGATTCATACCCGAGAGCCTCAGGTACAGTCATTTAGAGTGACCTGGTACCTTGGAAGGGAGCTCTAGTGGTGTAGTTCACAGGGATTTGTTCGATTAACCCAAAGACTGAACCCACAGAGTAGTACCAATCCACCAACAGCTCTGAGGGAGGGTCAGCTGTGTTTAAGTTTCAACTCAAGGGCAAATGAGAGAGAAAAATACCTTTGAAGGTGGTAAACAGGGTCCTGCTTAAAGCAAAAAGATTCACTGAATCTTTAAAAAAGGGAAATCAGAATTCTAAATTACTTAATACATACCCTGAAAAGTCAGGTTACTAACGTTTCCTGAATCTCATAGATTATAAGACTCTACTTTGTATATGAGTCACCTGTGACTCGACGGCACTTAACAACAACAGCAGAGAGAGAGAGAGAGAGAGAGAGTGTGTGTGTGTGTGTGTGTGTGTGTGTGTGTGTGTGTGTGTGTGTGTGAGAGAGAGAGAGAGAGAGAGAGAGAGAGCAGTTGGCCTAGCGAACAGAAAGCCGTGCTCCCAAGCCAAGAGTGGGTGACTTTTAATCCACAGCCCTCAGATCTGCCTTTGTTTTGGTGAAACATTCTTCCAGGTTGTGTAACCCTGGTCTGTCCACTTGCTGTACAGAGGTAACTCGTGGTTGCTGTGAACCGAACACTGTGACACTGATGAGTCAAATGCAAGAATGGCTACTGATGATGGACAGTGTTTAGTGAAGCTCCCCAATTAAAACAAGCTTGGAAGCTAGAGTGGCATCCACTTCTCCAGTAGCTTACTTTGGGAAACCCTATGAACCTGGAAGAAGGAAGAAAGTTATACATGAGGTGTCCAGCACTTTCATTCATAGGGTCTCTATGAGTCGCCTGCAACTCGATGGCACTTAAAAACAACACCACCATTTTTATTAAAAAAAAAATGCATCCCTAAAAATGAAGGTGAAATGTTGTACGGAAAGAGAAGATTAAATGAGAGTCTTCACAGAGAATGATGAAAGCCATTTATATGGAACTACTACCAATGATAGGGACTTTGGTGGCCTAGTGTCAAGAAGCTGCACTGCAATTCAGAAGGCATGCTGTTCAAATCCACCAGCTGCCCCAAGGGAAAAAGATGAGCAATCTCCTCCTATGCAATTAACTGCCTCTGAAACCCACAGGAGAGTCTGCTATGGGTCAGTTCCAGGTTGGTGGTACAAACATGAACATCCTTTTCTTTTTAGTATATTTAGATCTATGACTCTTCCTGATCTACAAAGAAGAAATAAGAATATGAAATAAGCCAAATGAAAATACTACAATGGTAATGCCTTCCTAAGAAGGAAGATTTAAACCTAAATGAAGGAAAAACAAGAGGGAAACAGCCTCAATTCCACCATGTAAAGTGAAAGCTTTGGTTCTCCTCATACTGCCACCAGAATGTGACCGAAACGATACACAAGCAAAAGTACTGCCCTCAAAACGAAGCGAGATGCCCTATTTACTTCAGAAAGAGGTGGTCGTTGTTGTCCTTGTTAGAGATCATTAGGTCAAGTATGACTCATAGTCACCCTTTGAAAAACAGATATGGACCTTGTCCTATCTTGTGCCATCCTCATCATCTCTGACACATACGAGAAGATATTGCGTCAATCCATCTCATTGAAAGTCTTCCTCTCTTTCACTGACCCTCCCCATCTTTCCAAGTATGATGTTCCTTCGCTACCATTTCCATGGCAACAGCACAGGTAACTCGTAATTGCTGTGATGCTAAACACTGCGACACTGATGTGTCAAATGTGATAATGGTTACCCACAGTGGACAGTGTTTGGTGGAGCTCCCAGATTAAAACAGGTTGGAAGCATCCATTTCCAAAATAGTTTGCCTCCGAAACTCTATGAACTTAGAAAAACAATTAAAGTTATACAAGTGTTCAGGTCTTTCATTCATAGGGTTGCTATAAGTTATCTATGACTCAACAGCACTTAACAACAACAGCAGTAGCAATCAAGAAATCAAAAGATTGGAAAACCTTATTCTCTGTTGGTGGGAGTGTAAAATGGTGCAACCATTGTGGAAGGCAGCATGGAGCTTTCTCAAAAAGTTGTATATAGAAATACCATTTGATGCGGCAATTCCACTAATGGGAATATATATATACCCTAAAGAAACCATAACTGCCACCCAACCAGATATATGCACACCCATGTTTATTGCTGCTTTGTTCACAATAGCAAAGAATTGGAAACAACAAACACCAACAAACAAATGGATAAAGAAACTCTGGTATATACACACAATGTAATA
>NW_006399828.1:14797418-14809871 GCF_000299155.1 Elephantulus edwardii | reverse complement strand
AAGAATGAGAAAAAAAGAAGTAAATGGGAAGAATATGCTGTAAAAATACTTTTTAAAATAGAGGTAAAAAAAGAAATTAAAAAAATGTGTTATTGGAAATCTGTTGTCAAGAACCTATCCAAAAGGTTAAAAAGATATTCAAGACCAAGGTGTACCAGCTATGAGTCATGGTATTTTCAATTTTTTTGTACACATCTGAAAGTTGAATAATGAATAAGGAAAATTGAAAAAGACTTGATGCCTTTGGAAGAAAGTGTTGGAGAAGAATATTGAATGCTCCATGGCTGCCCAAACAAACAAATCTGTCATGAGGAAGAAAGCTAAGCTTTGTCTGCTTACTTTGAGCATATTGTCAGGAGGAGCTAATCCTTGGAAAAGAGACATCATGTTAGGGAAGGTACAGTGTCAGTGAAAGAGTGTAAAAGCCTCACCAAGATAGATTCACACATTGACAGTAATCATAGGCTTAATCATGGTGGGAATCATGAGTATGGTGCAGATTAGAGGTGGAACCAATCACAGAGTTGCTATGACTCATAGTTGACTCAACAACACCTACCAACAACATTAAAGTTTTGTTTAGGCATTTGAAAACTAACAATATAACAGTTTAACATTATTATTTATAAATGCAGACAGTCTTAAGTGGGACCCTAGAAAGCGGAGTTTGAGACACAGGTTTGTATGTTTCTACTGTGTTAGAGGGCACAAACACTCTCTAAGTGGTATAGCACTGGTTTGTCCATTTGCTGTACATAAGTAACTCATGGTTGCTGTGATGCTAAACACTGTGACACTGATGTGTCAAACGCGAAAATGGTTACCATAGTGGACAGTGTTTGGTGGAGCTTCCCAATTAAAACTACCTTGGAAAAAGGAACAGCATCCACTTCCAAAATAGCTTGCCTCTGGACACTCTATTAACTTGGAGGAATGATGGAAGTTATACAAGTGTTCAGGTCTTTCATTCACAGGGTCACTATGAGTTGTCTACAACTCGACAGCACTTAAAAACAACATTCTGTGAGATGTTATATAAAATGACAATGGCTTTAGATCATGTGGGGGTCTCAAGGAGGATATATAAACACCCAGTTTACACATCCATTGGTCAAAGGGGCACTTCATATTCTTTTTTTGAGTTAGCAAGCACAGTCACCAAGTGACCATGTGACACCTCAACTTCAATAGAGAATGATATGACAGAAGAGCATAGGAGACAAGATGGAAGAGCGACTGTTAGTTTCTGGCTTAAGGAAGTTAGCACCTGTGCAGAGGTAGTCACCACAAAGATGACAGATTGAAGAGCCAAAGTCTTCAAAACCAAATTTTCAGAGCTAAAAGACCATACATGGCCCCCCTTTTTTTTTTTTACAAATAGAATAAATACTAGAAACAACAAAAAGAATTAAGTAGGAATGTGCATGGATAAGAGCATTAAGGATAGTAAAGG
The DNA here is from genome assembly GCF_000299155.1 of Elephantulus edwardii. NCBI lineage: Eukaryota > Metazoa > Chordata > Mammalia > Macroscelidea > Macroscelididae > Elephantulus > Elephantulus edwardii. The sequence goes on along the minus strand of NW_006399828.1, from coordinate 14,808,418 downwards.
TGAGAATTGTTATCGCTAGCAGTTGTGGAGTCAGCAGTCACTTACATAGAAAGGCATCATAATTGTGTTTCCTGGGTTTTTTGCAGGCTGATTTTTGGAAGAAGACAGATTTCTCTTCCAGTTTTTGTCTGGAAGCTCTTCAAGTTCAGCAACATAGCAATACTAAAGCCTCCACTGCCTGATGAGTGCTTGGTAGTACTCTAAATTTTTAAAACCTATTTTACATTTATTAGGGAACTAAAAAACACAAACTTTAAAATTACTAAAATAATTTTGTATAAAAGAATGGGATTCTTTATTCCCAAGACTTACTATGATGACCAAAAATTACTTTTTCTTTTAACAAAAGCTAAATGAGCATTGCTCTGTCCTGTGCCAATCGCACCGTCTCTTACACACACATCCCGATTACCCCAGTCACTGAATCAATCCACCTCATAGGGGGGCTTCCCCTTCTGCGCTGTCCCTCCACCCTACCAAGCATGATGTCCCTCTCCAAGGACCTGTCCCTCCTTGTAACATGTTCAAAGTATGTTAGACGGAGCCTTAGAATTCTTGCCTCCAAGGAGCAGCCCAGTTTGACCCTTTCCAGGATGCACCTATTTGTTTTCCTAGCAGTCCATGGTACCCTCAATACTCTTCTCCAGCACCACAGCTCAAAGGCATCAATTCTCCTTCTATCCTCCTTAGTCATTGTCCAACTCTCTGATGCATAGAGCAGAGTTTAGGGATGTTGTACATAGGATCGCTATGAGTCACAAGCAACTCGATGGCACATAACAACAACAACAAATGAGCACTATATGCTTTGTTTGTTTGTTTTTCAATCTCATTAATTTGGGACACTTTATTCCCATGATACTAACCCAAAAAACACAATGATTTACAATAACATATGGAATTGTCCAGTAATTGGAATTCTCAAACTTTTGGTCTAAGTCTTTCTATACTCACTTTAAAAATATTTAGCCTAGTATTTATCATCCTAGAAAACAAATCAAGACTGAAAGATATTTATTGATTGATTTACTTAACACAACAAAAATAGGAAACCAAGATGGTGGCTGCAGGAGACACAGTGTGGTGAGCAGGAGGCCTGGTGGGCCACATTGAAGCAGGCCATGAAACTTAAATGTGCCCAAACAGCCAAGCAGTTGACTGCTGGTCATCAGTGTGGACTGGAGCTCAGCATCAGGAGGACGGGATTCCAGGGCAACATGGGTGGGTCCTGCTTCCTCCCTCTGACTGCTGCTGAGCCCATGCTGTTGTGACCCCATGGGGCCACCATGGCTGGGGCCAATGAGTTTCCTAGCCTAGACAGGGCCGGTGTGGGTCCCCTGCACAGAAGGCGAAGGCGAGCCACAGGCCCCCAGCACGTGAGCGGGAGGTGGTAGCAATGGCAGCAGAGGCAACACCATGGAGCCATGGGAGGTGAAGGTCTTGATAAGAGAAAGCATCTCACTGTCAGTAAAGAGTTCCTTGGACAGGCCAGAGAAGAAGATCACAAACACAATGAATTGATATGGGTCACTATGAGTTATCTAGACTCAACAACACTTAACAACAGCAACATATCCGAGATGGCAGATCTTTTGATCTCTTGACTACTGCTGCCAAGAACTATTCAGACCAAGGGGATGTCTAATCACCACTCTCAAATCCCCTTCTCTATAAAGGGGAAGGGCAGTGATGCCTACTTCAAAGTGCAGTCTGACCACTTGGTGGAGGGGAGGGATGTAATGGTGCTGGCACCAGCGCTGGGGGCACTTCTCTGCCCATGGTCTTCAGTGAGGCACAGGGTTCAGACTTGGGGGGAAGGGATGATTTTGGTAGGGGAGGGTGTGCCTCCCAGCCCCCAGAGTGTGTCACCTGGCCCTCAGGATGTGCCACCATTCAGTCCGTGGGGTGAGCCATCTGGCCCTCACTGTGAGCTGTTCAGTCTTAGAGTGAGTTGTTCAGCCCCTGAGGTGAGCCATTCAGCCCTTAGGATGAGCCATTGGGCCTTCAGGGTGTGCCGTCTGGCCCCTGGGGAGAGCTGGTGGGCCCTGGGGTCGAGCCACTTGGCCCTCAGGGTCTGCCATTCAGCCCTCAGGGTAATCTATTTGACCCTCAGAGTGTGGCGTTCTGCCCCTGGGAAAAGCCTTCAGGAAGCTGGGGGAAACTGTGTACAGTATACAGAGAATTTCATGTAAGCCACTTCTCTCCACCTTCACCCCCAGTACACTTGTGACAGCTCCAAATCTCTTCTATTTGTAACTCATAAGTTTGTTCTTTCTAAGTTTGCTTCCTTTCGTACAGGTAACCTTAAAACTGAGTTTTACTCCAGACCTGAACCGTGAACCCAGTTCCAGAGATAAAAGGGAAATATAATTGCCAGAAAAGGAAGTGAAGGAGGAAGGAACCTCAGGGCTCAGCCATCCATCCCCACTGGACCCACCTTGGCAAACACTTTGCAGTCCAGAGGGCAGTAAACTTCAGAAAAATATCTTCTAACAGAATAAGAAGGCAAGCAGCTTCAACTCAGGACTATCAGTAAGGTGTTAAAGTGAGCTCCCCTTCCCCTCTTCCCCCTTTACATCAACACCCCTGTTCAGCATGAAGAAGCCAGAGAGTCTGTACTCCATTCCCAAATGAGAAACCCACAATTGAATAAGACAATTTCTTTGTTTAAAAAAAAAATTAATCACCATTGGCCTATGCTTACCATTGCTCTTTCTCTTTCAGTCTCCACTGGCTCTTTCTCATTTCCTTTGCCTACTCCCCCTCCCCCACCAAATTGTTCAGCCCTGCAATTTCATCCCTACCCATCCTCACCCTCTGCTACCACCCTCACCGCCTTGTATCCCCATATGTGTTTTTCACAATAAATTTTAAAAAATGTATTGCATGCTGACATAATTAATAGTTGTATTAAAATAGCCCTATTACCCAAAATAAAAAGAGTAGCATTGTAGAACTTTTTAAATATTTAATAATTTCTAGTTTACTATAAGACTGCTTCTTTTAAAATCTGCTACCACACTCAGGTTTGTGTATGTTTTTTAAAAAAAAAATTAAAATGTTTAGGAGGTTGGAAATGTGTTTCACATAGATAGACTGTTGGGAAAGGGGGAATATTTTAATAGTTTTTTTAAATATGTGGCTATTCTTTGATACTACACCAACATGTAGGGTTGGAAATCATATCTATAAATTTTATGTATCTTGTTATCTTAAACTTGACTTTGATTTATCTTTTGAATAAACTTTTTTAGTACAAAAATTCATGTTTGGTTTTATAACGTTACTCATTCATCAGTTGAAAAGTGTTGAATTAGGCAGATTTTCCAAATATTGATCATTTCATTACACAGTGTCAATAAGCCATATCATTGATATTAGTTTGGGTTTCATCATCAAAGTCTTTAGATATTGCGAGGTCATGGTAACAGATTCAAGTTTTCCAAATTTCCAGTTTTTTTGTAACAGCTCAAATATTTTATTTAGCAATAAAGAGCATCAGTTGTTCTTTATAAATTAAAGGTTTGTTTCATTAATTTTAAAGACAACATCTGCCAGGTGAATCTGAATCACCCTGGTTTGGTTGTCAATTGTTCATTCAAGTGAAAATGACACTCCATGAAAGGAATGGCTAGTTCATTTCACAATTCAAACTTATACAAGTGTTCTTCTTCAAGACAAACATCATACAAATTTATTTGTAACCGAAGTGCTTTGTAACCGCTCTGTACTTCGTCATACAGAACACCGGAAGGACATATCTTTTAAGACTGAAATTTCATAAATTTGCTATTCCTCCTGTCTCATCAAAGATATTCTTTTTTATTAATTTTAATGAAAGATTACAAAGACTTAGGGTTCTCATTCATTCATTGTTGCACTTTTCTCCCTGCCCACCTCCTCACCCTAATTCACTCTTCTCCTTGAAAAGTAAAAGAAAAGCTCTTTCTTTGTTGTGCAATCCTTCCCTCTAAGTTCACTCCACTGTACAGCCTTCATCCTGGACCCCTGTCATGACAATAATACCCAACCATATATCCCTTGTAAACAGTTCTCTCCCTCATCTGTTTCAATGCATATACATCATTCATCCCATCCTTCTCTGTCTTCCCTCAACCCCATTGTCAGTGTGTTTTACAACAATGGCCGTATGCAATATTTATTCTTTTGTGACTGAGATATTTCACTCAGCATAATGTCATTCAGGGTAACCCATATTATATAATATATCATGAGTTCCTTGTTTTTCAATGCAGTGTAGCATTTCATTGTGCGAATATACCAGTACTTGTCTATCCATTTGTTTGTCAATAGGCACTTGGGTTGTTTCCAGCTCTTTGTTATTGCAAACAAAGCCGCAATAAACATTGGTGTGCATATATCTGTTTTGGTAGCAGTTATGGTTTCTTTAGGGTATATTCCCAGTAGTGGATTGCTGGGTCAAGTAGTATTTCTATTTGCAACTTTTTGAGAAAGCACCATATAGCCTTCCATAGTGGCTGCACCATTTTACACTCCTACCAACAAGGAATAAAGGTTCCAGTTTCTCCATAATGTCACCAGCATTTCCTGTTCTGTTAAATTTTGCTATTCTGACTGGGGTGAGATGATATCTCATAGTTGTTTTGATTTGCATCTCTCGTAGAGCTAGGGATTTTGATCATTTCTTCATGTGTTTGTTGGCCATCTGGATGTCTTCTTTGGTGAAGAGTCTGTTCATATCCTGTACCCATTTCTCAATTGGGTTATTTACCTTTATCTTCTTGTGGTACAAAGATATTCTTGAATGCACCTGACATCTTTAAAAAGATTAAGTGTTTATATGAAAAATACAATAACTATTAGCACAATTTAGTATCTCTGCATTGAGTTATGCCAAAGTTTTAGTAACTTTATATAAAATTTATTTTGAACCATGATAGCAAATGCCATTATTATTACTGTGAAATAACTTTCCTCTAAGGAACCCCTGAAAGGGTGATGGGGACTCAGAGGATGACACTTTGAGAATGACTAACATAGTAAGCATTAGGGAACTCTGATGGCCTAGTAGTAAGAAGCTGCTCTGCAATACCAAAGGCACATGGTCCAAAACTAGCTGCTCTGGCAGCAGAAAAATGGGCATCTCCCATGAGATTAACTGCCTCTAGAAACCCACTGAATGGTAAGCTCTGGGTTGGTTCCAACTCAATAGTATACAAAAGCATTAAGTATTATGAAGGCAGTGATGGTTCAGTGGTAGAATTCTCACTTTCTATGTAGGAGACCCTTATTTAATTCCTGGGCAATGCACCTCAATCAAATGCAGCCCCACTTCAGTGGAAGACTGTCAGTGGAATCTTGTGTGTCTAAAATTCTAGCAAGAAAGCATTGGTGATTTATTTATTAAAAATATCAATCAATAAAAACTCTATAGAGGAGGATGATCCTATCCTTCGACATAGGGTCTCCAGGAGTCATTGGCCAACTCGATTGGCAAATAACAATCAAAACAGCAGTAGTGTAGTTAGTCATTTCACAAATGATTAAGAGTCTTTCTTTTTTAGCCTGACATAAGTAAAAACTGAGCTAAATATTTAAAGTTGTGTACATTATCTATAAGCTGTCAGATGTAACAGCAATGACAATTTGCCTAAGTTCCAAGTATATGAGCCCCATTGCTGTCATTTGCTAGTCATAGAATGCAAATTAATCAAACATGATCATTTGAACATCATTCTACCATCTTTATATTGGAAAGATGCACTAATATCTTAAAGTTATAATGTAGACTAGAACTACTCCTAGTAAAGTCCTCAACATCATCTAAAAACTTGTTAGAGAAGAAATTTCTAGGGTCCTTTTCCACATATGTTGACTTGGAATTTCCAAGAGTGTGGCCTAAGGATCAGTTTCATCAGTCTCTCCATATGATGTTTACCCTTATTGAAGTTTACAAGCATTGATATAGATCATACAAGACAAAGATTTAGAACCTAACCACCATTCAAATGGATATTATAATGTATAATATACAAATGCTAAATGTCCAATTCAGGCAATAGACTTTCCAATCACTTGCCATGCATCTAAGAGCCAGAAAGTGAATAAGGAAGACAGAAGAAGAATTGATACATTTAAGCTGCGGTGTTGGAGGAGATCATAGGACATCCCATGAACAGCCAAGAGAACAAACAAATACACCTTGGAGAAGGTGCAGCCAAAGTGTTCTTTGGAGGCAAGAATTATGAGGCTTCACATTGGGTGCTTTGGGTGGGTGGAGGGACAGTGCAAGAGAGGAAGACCCTCAATGAGATGGGTCAATTCAGTGATTGGGGTAGTGGGAGTAGGTGTGTAAGAAACAGTGAGGTTGACACAGGATAGAGCAGGGGTTAGGGTGCTTGTACATAGGGTCACTGATGCTGCCAATTGGCCCAGTGATGATAATCTTTGTTTTCTTGATGTTGAGCTTCAATCCATATTGAAGGTTGCAGTCCTTGACTCTCTGCAGCAAGAGCTTCAGGTCCTCCTGAGTTTTAGCAAACAGGGTTGTATCATCTACATAATACAGGTTGTTGATGAATTTTCCACCAATCCTGATGCCACATTCCTCCTCAGTGTCCCAGATGATCTGTTCTGAATACAGATTGAAAAGGTATGGAGACAGAATACATCCCTGGTAGACAAACTTTCCAATTTTAAACCATGTAGTGTCTCCTTGCTCTATTTTGATGACTGCTTCTTGGTTAAAGTATAGGTTCCTCATAAGCACAGTCAAATGTTCTGAGATTCCCATTCTTCTCAGTGTCAACCACAGTTTGCTGTAGTGGCCATAATTTAAAAAAAAAATCCTTTCATCAAATGAATGGTATGAAGATAGTTAGTTGTATATTTTCATTTCCCTCTTCTTTACTTTTTACTTTATTAAACATGTCTTATTTATCACTATCATCTACTGGGAGCTCTGGTGGCCTAGTGGTAAGAAGCTGTGCTACTAGCCCAAAGGTAAGCAGTTTGAATCTTCCTGCTGTTTTACTGGGGAATATGAGCCATCTCTCCAAATGTAATTAATTGGCTTTGAAGACTAATGGAGGGTCAGCTACAGGTAGGTTCAACTCAATAGTAAACAACAATACAACATCATCTGCACTTAATCTTTGCTATCAAGGATACATAGAGCTGTTCAATAGACATAAATTTAAAACTAAAAAGTCAAGAAAAAGCCGGGGTGAGTAAGTAAAAATATATAGGAAAGCCTACATATGGAAAACAGGAAACATGCTGGATATAGTTAAAGTGCTGAAGGAGATGTTTATACTTTTCACAATAGTCAATAAGTGACCATGACTAATTTTAAATTGTAAAGTGACATGATAAAAAGTGTCTTCTAGGAAACTGTTTTGGTCACTATGGTCCAAAATGAATTGGAAGAAAAAAAGAGATGAAGTCCAGGAATATTTCATCAGGATCATACATTCTCCTTCCTCACAGAAAGAGAAAATCCTCCACAGAATCTTAACAAGGTTCACAAATTTATGATCATTTCTTTGTCTGCAAGGAGTAAAATTAAGATAAAGAAAACTGCATTTAAGATACACAAGCTAAACAGATGTGAGAAGGTGAATGAGATACAGTTATGAATAAATTTAAGTTTGAGAGAAATGTTTTTTAAAGAGCTAGAACTATAAGTGTAACTTTTACCTCCAGCGCTTTCATCTTCTCTTTCAGTTCCAAGGCCTCCTCTGACCTCTTCAAGTTCCTGTTCTCAGGGGCCTATCTTCCAGCCCACCCTTTTTCCTTCAGCAGTCTTATTCTTCCCCTATTAATGAAGGGGCTCTTTATTTTCTTTCCTATCCTTTGATTTCCAAATGAGAATAAACTACTTTGCTAACATTTCTGTCTAAGTTAAATGAAAAGATAAACAAAAATTCTCACGTTCCGCTCCATGACCTCCTTCTCTTCTCAGACATACAAGCAGCTGTCAGTAGTGTTCTGAAAACAAAACTGCTATTTTAGTAGGGGGAAAAAGGAGAATAGTTGTGGGCGAAGAAAAGACAATAAAATGAGAACAAGGTAGAAGCAGAGGCTTTGCAAGGCAGCCTTGGAAAGATTTAAAAAGTCAACACAAGAACCTTGGAGCTGAAGTTGGGTATATCTGTTTGTGTGGATAGAGGACAGAACCAGGTCATAATGTCCTGCTGGGATTTAGCTGTCCTGGAATGGAATTACTTTGCAGAAAATGGAAAGCATTTCATGCAGGGTATCCAATAGCAATGGTTGGAGAAGCCCCTTAGGTTTGACCTTTAATTAAGCAAAGCTAATTACATTAATAAAAGATTATCCAAAGCTATCCCTGTCAAAAGCATTCAAATTACTCTGCACTTCTGGCTCCAATTAAACTTCTGGACATTAAGAAAACTCGAAAATAACCCAAAACATGTATGTGACATTCAAGCTCAGCAGGAAAACAGAACCTCAACTTCACAGAATGAGGAGGACTGAATTTGAGCGTAGGGATCTGTAATGGTATGATCCCTAGGAAGGTGTGCTGCTAAGCCAAAGGCCATACCTCCCTAATGGTTCAAATCCACCAGCAGTTTCACAGAAAAAAAGATGAGTCATCTCCTTCTGTGGGATTTACAACTTTGGAAACCCAACTGAGGGTCAGTTATGAGTCTCTTCCGATTCAGTACGAGTTGAATATTTGAGAGTGCAGAACCTATTAAAATCTTTTATAGTGAATATAGCAGCACATCTTTGTTCCATTAAAATTGAACACAATTGTTCACATTCAAGTTAAGTGGAGTGACACGATATAACAGGAAGCTTTAAAAATTATGTCTAATGTTCTGAACTAAAACTCTATAAAAAAGTAAATGTTCATACACATTAAAAAATGAAAATTTTAAAAATGCCTGAGTATCTAATCTTCAACATTTGAATATGTAAAAAAGTATAGTGATAATATTATTTATAATTAACTTGGTTCCTTTGTTATCTACTTATAGGTAATACTCAGTACAGCACTAGTTGAAGACTATGAGAGGTGCTATTAGCACAAGGGCCAAAGCACCAGCAGTTTAAATCTACCAGTGACTCCAAGAGAGAAAGATGATAGATCTCCTCCTGTATGATTTACAACATCTGAAAATCCACTGCAATAATGAGTTCTGACTTGACAACAAGGAGGGATTTTTGGTTTGTGAACCTGATATAAATGGTTCTTATCTTTATAGGGTTTACATATGGTAAGGATGGAAAGTACATAAAGTAAATCGTATGTGCCAAAATAAAAAACAAACAAACACATAAACACCAAATTAAGTGGAAAAAATAGAAGAAAAAATGAGAAATGCTATTAAAGAAAATGTTTAGAGGATGCATCACTAAGAAGATGAAATTAAGTCTACAAGCTAAGAGTGATATTTAATCTGCAAAGAGTGAAGAAAAACCTCTTTCTTGACCAGAATATAATAGAGGGTAGGTCCTGAGAAGTAAAGAGCTAAATGTTGTCAAGTGCAGACTAGAAGACAAGTATGAACAGAGCATATGAGCAAAGAGTAAGTGGGCAAAGGGTGAGACTGGAGATCAAGCAGGACTCATATTGTGCACCATATAAGTCATGCTCTTAAAGAAAAAAGCAAGATGAAGGCAGAAAGATGGTCAGTGGTTTGGTAATATCAATGTTATTGGTTACCAGCCGGTTATTGATTATAGTAGAGTTAGTGCAATAATGATGTCAAGAATATCACTGAAATAAGTAGTTTCGAAAGAAAGATTTTAAGCAGACAAATCTCTACCTCTCACAAATTGACGTGTGAATGAGGGCTGAGAATAAGGAGATTGCTGCAAGGATACATGAGGTTCAATTAAACTGATTTCCTTCAAAGACATGTGTCACGGTATGAATTTTGTTTCAAATATATGTGTCAACTTAGACATAATTCCCAGTATTATGTGATTATTCCATGTGTTGTGAATCTTGACTTATATGATGTTGATAGGGAGCTCTGGTCTCCCAGTAGTAAGTTGCATTGTCAGCTAAAAAGCAGGCAGTTCTAATCCACCAGATTTTCCAACAGAAAGATGAGCAGTCTCCTCCTGTGCAATGTAGTCTCTGAAAACCTGCTGGAGAGTCAGCTCAAATCAGATGACACATAACAATAACAAACTCATGGTGTTGATGAGGCCAGATTTGAAACAGTTATACCATGAAGTAGGCATCCTCTATGATATGCTGAGATGTGACAAGCCAATCAAGTGTAAAGTGATTGGAATGGAATGTAACATCCTTATTTTTTCCTTCAGTTTTAGTTTTATACTGATTTATTTACAAAGTTTGAAAACATTGTGTTTCTTCACAAGATGCTTCCCATTTGCTTGACTCCTCTCCAAATATAATATCCTTAATCAATCATAATCACAACTCTTTTCCAACGTAAGGGAAGTTTCTCTGGGTTATGGCCCGTATTAATTTTTGTCTTACAAGAGATAAAAGGAGACAGAAGTTACAGGAGATGGGAAACCTCACTAACATTAAAGAGTGAGGAGTGGAGTATGTCCTTCAGACTCAAGTTTCTTTCCTGGGAAGCTCCTAGACAAAAGGAAAAGTCAAAACACATAGAAATTTCTGAAGAAAAGTGGACCCACAAATGTTCAAGACAAAGGCTTTCCTCCAGAATTGACACAAAAAGAAATCTTTTTCCTTACAGGTGTTGCTTGGTACTGTCAAGTCAGCACTGAATCCTAGGGACTCTATGAAAAACAGTATGAAACCTTGCCTGATTCTGCATCATTTAGACATCTCTGCCGTAGTTAAACCCATTGTTCCAGCTAGAGCTAACACCCTGAAATCAGACTTCTAGGTTCTTAAACTGTGATAGAATGAATTTCTGGTTTTTTGGTTTGTTCAGGTTTTTTTGTGTTTTTTTTTATTATTATTAAATTTTATTCGTTTCAATGAACATTTCACAGGGATTCTGGGCTTTTCACTCCTTCATTGCCGCACCATTCTCTCCACC
>NW_006399828.1:14793853-14795463 GCF_000299155.1 Elephantulus edwardii | reverse complement strand
TCCTTCCCCGGCAGAGCATCTGGTGGATTCGAACCATGCGCCTCTGGGATTGTAGTTGCAGCTCCTTACCACTAGGCCACCAGAGCTCCCCTGAATTTCTGGTTTTTAAAGTCATTCATTTGCAGTTTCTTTGTTATATCAGCACTTAAAGATATATAGGTAGGAAACACGTTCTTCCACCACACTCGCTTCCTATTAACCTCAGACTCTCCAAGGCACTCCTTTATGTCTATTTAACCTCTACCTCTTGGACCCACTTCTAGATTTTAAATCCTGACATAATTGCTTAAAAATTCTTAAGAATTCCACACCAATAGTTTGTTTTTAAATTTCTAAATATGTAAGTGTTTACAAAGATCACGCTGTCAATTCAATACAAAGTTTATTCAAGTCGTGCTACAGTCTTGCTTACACAAAATAATGGGATAACTCAAAGCTTTTAGGACAAAATATAAAAAGCCAAAAGTGGCAAAAGGATAGCAAGATCTAGAAAATCACTACATATAGTTTCCTATATATTCTTCTTCAGTATCTTTCTGATATATTATTAAGGTCTTGGTATCTACTTTTTCATCCCTGGCCACTTCCATTTTTCATATCAGTGTAGCATACAAATTGCCTCTTGGGCATAATGTCCAAACACTTTATAAAATATGTCTCTGCTCTGAAAATGCAAGTATACTTGTTATATGTGCTCATTTATTACCCATTACTAAATAAGAGAGAAATAATAGGAATGTAGCATAAAACATATTACCCTGCCTTGTCTTCAGTATCCATAGCACATACTATTTCCGTGTAGGAGAGGTGTTCACTTTTCCAATCCAAATGCACAGGGTTGTTTAAAGCTCAGCTACCATCAGTCAGTTGACTAGTGTGGAAGAACACATAACTTAGATAAAGATAAGAGTGACTGGAGCAATCATCACAAATCACCACTTAGAAGGCTGCTTGCAGAGGTGATCCAGGCTGAACTCCTACTACCTGACACACGCAGAAGTTGATGTGGTGTTATAGCTAATAATTTACCATTGTTTGTGCTACCTATCATTCCATTGGACCACACAAGTAGAAGAAAGAAGAAATTAATCTTTTATATAGGCCTCTTGCAATGTCATATTTTTTATTCATATACATTGTTAAGTTTTACTTGATAGCAAGGCTAAACCAGAAGTTTCTAAGTATAAAGAGTAGTGAGAAAGATTCAAATGTCTGTTACTGAAAAATAAAATCTAAACTTAGAAACACTTCAAGCTTTATGCAGAACGGAAGTGTTCCTCCTGTAGCTTAGGTTTCAGATAATCTTATTTGTTCTGCTGCATCTGTCTGCATTGAGAAATATCTACCCTCAAAGGTTAAGAGTTGTTATGTACTGCTGAGTTGACTTTAAATTATTTTGATGCTATATGACAGAATTGAATGGCCCAATAGGATTTTCTAGGAAGTAATCTTTACAGAAGCAGATTACCAGGACATGAAACAATTGGTAGGAGGGATCAAGCTGTGATCTCATAGTTAGCAGTTGAATGCTTAACTACTGTGTCATCAAAGCCCTTTGAAAAATTAGCTATGGATTCAAAAATTAATGTAGAGGGCTAATCTGAAGATTT
>NW_006399828.1:14770891-14793036 GCF_000299155.1 Elephantulus edwardii | reverse complement strand
AACATTTCTTCAAGTGCTTGTTGGCCATTTGAATGTCTTCCTTGGTGAAGTGTCTGTTCATATCCTGTGCCCATTTTTCAATTGGATTATTCTCCTTTATCTTGTTGTGGTGCTCGAGTATTTTTGTACAAACATCAATTACTCGCTGTTGAGGGTTGAATTATGTTCCCCAAAATGTCTGTGGTGTAAATCCTAACCTCCATGCCTGTGGTTATAATCCCACTGGGACTGGGTTATCTTAGTTATGTTAATGAGACAGGATTAACATGGGATTTTTTTTCAGTAAAAAATAAATTTTATATATAAAAAATAAGCAATAGAATAAGCAAGGGAAGAGGGGAGAGACAGGTGGCAAGCCACATAAAGATCACCTAGAAAGCAGGAAACAAGTTGAAGAGACAAAGATCTTCCCCCAACAGAGAGAGAAGTCTTCCCCTGGAGCTTGGACCCTAAATGCAACCTTCAGATCTCCTAAATTGAGAGAAAATTGTTGAAGCAGCACCAGAAAACTAAAAAAAAAACAAAGTGAGATTTCTTCAAATAGTTATAAAAGTGGTTAAAATGAAGTAATAAGCAGTGGTAAGACTATAAAAGAAACCAAAACTCTATAGGTAGTTGACAGAAGCATAAGCTGACACAGTCAATTTGGAACCCAAAAAATAAATAACAACTAAAACCAGTAGTGTGCAGGAAAACACTTAACAACTGAGAATTTAAAAAGAAACATTTATTTGTAGCCTCTCCATCCTGTACCAGTGTGATATCTCTAATCATGAAGTTTGAAAGAAAAATGCAAAATCAACTCTTGTGAGCTGGTACAAGCTACGCTATATCTCCTTTGACTAAATACAAACACACATATTCCCCATACCCCTGAACATGTCTTCTTATATACAATCTCAACAAAACTTTGCATCTAATTTACCAAAAGCCACACACAAGCACATTCATAGCAAATCTATTTACAATAGTCAATAAATGTCAACAACTTAAATAACTATCAATAGGACAACTATCAATAGGACATTTTGGTGCTTCCATACAAAGGATTAGTATTTAGCAATGAGAATGTTGTTGTTGTTGTTGTTGTTATGTGCCATCGAGTCATTTGTGACTCATAGCGACCCTATGTACAAGAGCCCTAAACGCCGCTCTATCCTGTGCCAACCTCGCTGTCTCAAACACACTCATTCCCACCACTCCACTTACAGAATTGATCCATCTCATCAAGGGTCTTCCTCTCCTGCACCGTCCCTCCACTTTCCCTAACATGATGTCCCTCTCCAAGGACCAGTCTCTCCTTGCAACATGCCCAAAGTATATCAGACGAAGCTTCTGAATCCTTGACTCCAGGGAGCACTCTGGCTTCACCCTCTATAGGACAAACCTGTTTGTTCTCCTAGCAGTCCATGGTATATTCAACACTCTTCTCCAGCACCACAGCTCAAAGGCATCAATTCTCCTTCTATCAACCCTATTCACTGTCCAACTCTCTGATGCATAGCACATAATTGCAAAGACTATAGCCTGGATCAGGTGCACCTTAGTCTCCAGCCTGACATCGTTGTTCTTCAGTACTCTTGAGAGGTCCCTCACAGCTGACTTTCCCAAATCCTCTGCTGATTTCCTGGCTGCTGTTACCAAGAGTGTTGACTGTGGAACCAAGTAAACGAAAACTGTTAACTATCGTGATCTCTTCACCATCCATACTGATGCTGCCAATTGGCCCAGTGGTGAGAATCTTTGCTTTCTTGATATTGAGCTTCAATCCATATTGAAGACTGCCGTCCTTGACCTTCTGCTATACATAACTTCATCCTCACTCCTGACACACTGAAGCCCACTGCTATAGTTACTGTGTCAATCCATCTTATTAGGGGTCTTCCTTTCCTCCTCTGACCTTCCATCTTTCTAAGCATGATGTCCCTTTCCAAGGAACAGTATCACCTAGCAACAAGTCAGAAGAATGAGTATGGCACCAGTTTGGTCCGGGTTCAGTTACATTGTTCATAGCATTGCTATGAGTTGTACATGACTCAACAGCACCTTACAACAACAACAGCAGCACAGACTAATCTCTCAAACATAATATTGATCAAATACTCCAGACACCAAAGAAAAAGAATGCTACTAATAAATGTATAAAATTTTAATTAGGTGAACGTAAGTTATCTTAAAATTCAGAATAATAGTTACCTTTGTTGACTCTTTGGAGAGTGGTAGCAGGAGGATGCCTTCCTGGCCTGATGATGGTAATGAGGTGTGTAACTTCATTAAAAGTTTGGGCAATAAGCCTATACTTGTGATGCACTTTTCTCATGCATCTTATACATCAACCAAAAGAAAATCACTTAAAAATTTATTTTTCCAGACAGAAATAATAGGAGCTCATTTTCCTCCTTGGTTATCATTCTAAAAGAGATTTAGAAAGAGTAAGGGCTTTAGAGATTAACAGATTGGGCTTCAAGTCCTGGCACTGCTACTTAGGAAAAGTGTGATTTTCACATGTTTTTATCTTCTCTAAGAATCCATTTTTCATCTTTGATACAGAAATCCTTTATATAGACTTATTATGAAGATTAAAAATAATATATGTAAAATACCAATGCAGAATCTTCTCTACAATCCGTTCTTTTCACAGCAGTGGGAATGATCATCTTTAAAAATTAGTCCTTTGCTTATACCAAGTAGTAAGTTGAAACTAACTCTCAGGAAGAGACTATGTTTCTCCTTCAAAGTCACTAGTGGATTTGAACTTTCAGAGAGGTCTGACTTTTGGGTTAGGAGCACAACTCCCTACAGATTGTGCCATTAGAGCTGACCATTACAAGAGCACTAGTTTACTTAAAGAAGGTCTGGTGATAAAGAGCTATGCTGCAAACTGAAAGGCATGTGGTTTGAATCCACCAGCTATACTACAAGAGGAATGTGGGTTGTCTCCTCCCAAACAATTTACAGTCTCTGAAAACCCACTGAAAGGTCCGCTATGAATTAGTTCCAACTCCATGGTAAATAACAACAACAGAGTTTACTTAAAAAGGGAACTCTGGTGGTCTAATGGTAATAAGCTGCTCTGCTGACCCAAAGGCACACAGTTTGAATCCACTAGCTGCTGCACAGAAAAACAGATATGCAGTCTCCTCCTGTGTAATTAACAGTCTCTGAAAACCCACTGGAGGGTCAGTTATGGTTCAGTTCCAACTCGAAGGCACATAACAATCACAACACTTTGCTTAAGGGAGTGCTGGTGTTCTAGTGGTAAGGAGTTATACTTCCAACCCAAAGTCACACAGTTTGAATGCACCAGAAAAAAGATGGGCAATTCTTAGAAGAAAGATGGGCAATTCCTTTTCATGTGATTTATAATCTCTGAAAACCTGCTGGAGGTCAGCTGTGAGTTGGTTCCAATTTAATGGAACATAATAACAACAGCAATTTGCTTAAATTTTCCCAACAAATAGAGTATTATGTTAATTCCTTACCATAGCCACAGTATTATGTGTGTTCTGGCCTTCACATTTCTCTGTGTGAAGTGTGAAGGCCAGAACACCTTCAACAAAGGCTGACTTTTACTCCTTACATTTCTGCCACACTGCCTATTCCTTGAACACACCAAGCAGGTTTTTGCCACAAGACCTTCGCACATGCGATACAGTCTCTGCTTAAGATGATGATGCACTATGCATCTGTGCAAGGGTGACTCCATTTCCTAACAGGTCCTTATCTGTTGCTGTTGTATATATCCATACATACAGAGCTCTGATATAGAGCTCTGGTGGCCTAATGACAAGACAATGTGCTGCAATCTCAAAAGTATGTGGTTCGAGGTCACAAGCTGCTCTGCTCCATGGGAACAGGGTGGGCCATCTCCTCACCGTTCATCTCATCACCATTTTCATTTCATACAGAAAATAAATTTCAACTGTAATAGTCTCTGTGTATTGTCTTCCCCCCCCTCATTCAAATACTCCAAATCAGTCACAAGAAGCAGGGATATTGTCTATTTTTCAGTACAATATTTCCCAGCACTAGAAGAATACATGGGACTTAGTAGATGATCACTAGGTAAGCTGAGTTTAGTGTTCTTTGTTGTTGTGTGGTAGTGGTTAGGTACTTTTGAGTTGGCTCTAACACACAGTGACCCTATGGACAACAGAACAAATCACTGCCCAATCTTAAGCTAGCTTCACAATCAGTGTTGTACATAAGCCCACTGCAGCAGTCACTTTGTGAATCCTTTTCAATGAGGGTCTTCCAGGCTTCTTTGTTGATCCTCTCCTTTGCCAAGCATGATGTCCTCCTGCTCAACAGCTCAAAGTCTCCAAAACTTCTCACTTCCGTCTAGGATGCTTTTAAAAGAATCTTAGTTGAAGATGAATAGAGGATTCCTTAAAATATTCTTAGACCTGAAACAAGTTTATGAATCTGAAAATATTTTTGGAAGAAATACACTGACTGCATATGTTTCGGAAACCATTCAGTCTTTATGCTACAATTGCATCTACCTTACTATTCTAGGTAAAGTATGAAAGAAAGATGAGGAGTCATTCAATTGAAGGATGCAGTGTGGTATTTCACCCTGGTAAAAGACATTCATTTAGAGAATAAAGATTTTGAAATTTTAGTTCATAGAGACACTAACTCTCATACGTGTTATTGTTATTAGCTGCTATCCAGTCGGCTGCAACTCACAGTGACCCATATACAATAGAATAAAACCCCGCCTGATCTTGAACCATCCTCATAATCTCTGCTGTGTTTAAGCCCATTGTTGCAGTCACTGTGCCAATCTTTCTCATGATATCCTTCTTCAGAAACTGGTCTCATCTGATAACAATAGGTGAGCTAGGAGATTTTATTTAACTGTGCTTCCTTTTTTTTTCCTTCCCCCCCCTTTTTTCTTAACTGTATTATAGTTTGTAGAAGACTGTGTTTAGGGTCCTTTATCCTCTTGGGATCTCAATGGAGAAATTCTAAAATTCCTGCCCTAAACCTGGCTCTTTTGAAAACAGTTCCTGTTGCTATTCTGGGGGAAATAGATCTTTAAAATCCTTAGCCATTTTCCAAAGTGTGAAATGAGCAATCTTTTCAGGACATCAAAAGTATTATTCATCCACCCAGTCACCTGTCTACTGAAACCAATGTTCTCTTTTTTTATTGCACAGTCTGAACCTGGAAAAAATAGTAATTCATGAAAATGAAAAGTTTTTTTAAACTGAAGAGAAATCATTAAAACCAATCACTTACACATAAACCAAACCATCAGAGAAGTTTTAATGTTTCTCTAAGCTATTTAGATATTCCCTGTTTAAAAATCACTTATGTTTGAAATTTTAAAACACATTAGATTTAACAATCCCCAGCAGTATAATAACGATACATAGTCATTGTACCAAGTTATGGAAGTTTATATATAAAATTTTACATCATCCAATTAATTTGAGAGCATCCAGAAGACTTCTTATTTAAACAACGAAGGATTCCATTTCAAACTCTAATTTTAAAACCAATCAAAATTACCTTATTAAATGCTTGGGATTTTAGTTTAGTGCAGGAGGAGTCCATTATTTGATAGGAAATATATATCAAGAAGAGATGTGAGTAGTGGAAAAGTTACAGAAGAGGAAAATGGGAACACACAAGATACATCCAAGACCCTGTGGACTCAGCCTGGTAAGAGTCTGTCTCTTGTAGAAAGATTAGTGCTAGAGGGAAAAGAATGTTGATGTCTTTTGATCAATAAGAAACCCTGGAGAGGAGAGACTGATACAATTCAGGGTTAAAAAGAGATTAAAACAAAATGCCCAGAGAAGATGAGGAGGTGAAGACAGTCGAGAATTTTTAAAATAATGAGACCCACAAAGCACAGGACCTCTAACTTCTCCACCATTCAGAGCCTTCTCCAAACTGCTAGAACCATGCCACTCCACAGCACTTGAGGCAACTTTCACTTGGAAATATTTTTAAAACTGACTCTCAGTGAGACATTCTTTTAATATCATAATTAAACAAATGTTAAAAGGAAAATTTCTGATAGTGTGTCTAGAAATTATGTCATTTCTTTTCCTCAAAAGGTGGCCTTGTTTTTACAATCCAGATGGTAATGCTGACCCCTATTAACATAAATTAAAGTACATAAATTGTCTAAATTGTGCCACATTATTTTATCCAAGAAAAAGAATTAATATAACACCCTGCTTTACATAATACTTGTATTTCTTCTCTGTCAAAGAAAGCTTATCATAGAATATTAACTCCTCTACTTAATTTCCCCCTACTACATATTAGGATAAAATTTCTACATAAATAAAAAAATATTGTTTTTATATCAAATTTTTGAAGAAAAATAGTTAAGCTTATTATAATTTGTTGTTGTTGTTGTTATTGTTGTTGTTTGAGAAGACTGCCTAACTTTCTCCTTCATAGCAGCTGGTGAATCCAAACCATATGCCTATGGAATTGCAGTGTAGTTTCTTATCACTAGGCCACCAGAGCCAAGTACTCTATGGGAGAAGGTTGGGCAATCTCTTCCTATGTGATGAATGCCTCTGAAAACATGCTGGAGGGTCAGTTATAGGTCAGTTCCGACTCAATAGTACACCACAACTGTTGTTGTTGTAGTTATGTGCCATCAAGATGCTTGCGACTCATGGCGACCTTATGTACAACAGCCCTAAACTCTGCTCTGTCCTGTGCCAATCGCACTGTCTCTGACATCTCCATGCCCATGACATTCATTACCCCAGTCACTGAATCA
Organism: Elephantulus edwardii; assembly: GCF_000299155.1. Classification (NCBI taxonomy): domain Eukaryota; kingdom Metazoa; phylum Chordata; class Mammalia; order Macroscelidea; family Macroscelididae; genus Elephantulus; species Elephantulus edwardii. Next base: position 14,786,279 of record NW_006399828.1, on the reverse strand, counting down.
ATCCACCTCATAGAGGGCCTTCCCCTCCTGCACTGTCCCTCCACCCTACTAAGCATGATGTCCCTTTCCAAAGATCGGTCCCTCCCTACAACATGTCCAAAGTATGTTAGACAGAGCTACAGAATCTTTGTCTCCAAGGAGCCGCCCAGTTTAAACCTCTCCAGGATGTATCTGCTTGTTTTCCTAGCAATCCATGGGACCCTCAATACTCTTCTCCAGCACCACAGCTTGAAGGCATCAATTCTCCTTCTATCCTCCTTACTCATTGTCCAACTCTCTGATGCATAACAAGTGATTGCAAAGACCATGGCCTGTATCAGACACACCTTAGTTTCCAGAGAGACACCATTGCTCTTCAGTACTTTGGAAAGGTCCCTAACAGCAGACTTTCCTATCACAATACGTCTTTTAATTTCCTGGGTACTGGTGCCAAGAGTGTTGACTGTGGAGCCAAGCAAACTGAAGCTGTGAATAGTCTCAATCTCTTCGCCATCCATCCTGATGCTACCAGTTGGTCCAGTGGTGAGAATCTTTGTCTTCTTAACATTGAGCCTCAATCCATATTTGAGGCTGCAGTCCTTGACCCTCTGCAGCAAGCCCTTCAGGTCCTCCTCAGTTTCAGCAAGCAGGGTTGTGTCATCTGTATAGCATAGATTGTTGATAGATCTTCCACCAATCTTGACCCCACATTTCTCCTCATAGAGCCCAGCCGACCACAACTACAACATTATAACTTATATGTTTTTGGAGAGTGAAATCACTTGTACAATAAGATAACCCAGTTCAGTTACAAATGAACAAAGAGGAACCTCTGAAAGCTTTAATTCATAAAATCTATCAAATGAAAAAATATTTAAAATTCCTTTAAACACATAACAATCATCATTTTGAAAGTATTCATTGCTCAATTGAGAAATTCTATAAAGAGTATATTATAAGAGGATATCTACACAATTAGTAACATGAAATCCTGGAAAAGCCAAAAGAAAGTAAGTATAACTAACTAAAGTTAACATTCTAGTTAACCAGGAATACAAGTTCTGACTGCCTACAATTGAATGAATGAAGATATTTACAGCAACCACCCCTTATTTTATAGTATTACATAAAATGAGATATAATAGTTAACTAATTTCATAATTTTGAGTATGTTAATCCAAATACTGCCTAAAGAGTTTATAATCCCATACGAATGTGGACTATAGAAGCAAACGATACAGTCACCTCTACATTGCCTAAATGACTTGATCCACTTTGGGCTTCAGGATCTCTTTCAAATAACAGCATCCAGACTGTTAATTTTTTAATCCATGCACTTGGGCTTTCTCAGTAGGTTTTGCAGGGACCTTCAGAAGGAGGCCTGGTAATACAGCATATTCAGCTTTGCACTGCTAACTGAAAGGTCAGTGGTTTGAATCTTCTGGAGAAAGAAGAACCAGTCTACTTCTATAAAGATACATGATCAAATACATGATGGCGCCATTCTATTCTGTCCTACAAGACTGTGCTGAGTCATAATTTACTGATGGCTGTGAGATTTTGTATTTTCAGGTGTCTAGGTAAAGAGTTGCACTGTCAGACCAAAGGCATGTGGTACAAATCTACCAGGTACTCGCTCAGATATAAGTCAGTTCCAACTTGATGGTATATAACAACATATATTCAGTTAGAATATAATAATTAAAATGTAAGCAAGAGCCTTTGGTGACGAAGGAGGAAGTTCAAGTTGCTCTGAAAGAATTCGCAAAAAACAGGACTACAAGAGTTGACAGCGTACCAATTGACATATTTCAACAAACAAATGCTGCCCTGGATGTGCTTACTAAGTTGCACCATGAAATCTGGAGGACAGCCAGCTGGCCAGCTGACTGGAAGAGATCAATATTTGTTTCCATTCCAAAGAAAGGTGACCCAACACAGTGCGGAAATTATCAAACAATATCACTAATGTCACATGCTGTCAAGATTCTGCTGAAGATTATTCAAAAAGGACTGGAGTAACACGTCAACCGAGAACTGCCAGATATGCAGACTGGGTTTAGAAGAGGCCGTGGTACTAGGGATATTATAGTTAATGTCAGATGGAGGTTGGCAGAAAGCAGAGAGTATGAGAGGAATGTTTTATCTGCGCTTCATGGACTATGCAAAGGCTTTTGACTGTGTGGATCACAATAAGCTGTGGTTGACTCTGAGAAGAATGGGAATCCCAGAATATTTGATTGTGCTTATGTGAGACCTATACTAGAACCAAGAGGCAGTCATCAGAACAGAGCAAGGAGACACTGCTTGGTTCAAAATTGGCAATGGTATCTGCCAGGGGTGTATTCTGTCTCCATACCTTTTCAATCTGTACGCAGAACAAATCATCTGGGACACTGGGCTATACAAGGAGGAATGTGGAATCAGGATTGATGAAAGATTCATCAATAACTTGCATTATGCAGATGACACAACCCTGCTCGCTGAAACTGAGGAGGACCTGAAGTGCTTATTGCAGAAGGCCAAGGACTGCAACCTTCAATATGGATTGAAACTCAACATCAAGAAAACAAAGATTCTCACCACTGGGCCAATTGGCAGCATCATGGTGGATGGTGAAGAGATTGAGGTAATTAACAGTTTTAGTTTGCTTGGTTCTATAGTCAACACTCGTGGTACCAGCAGCCAGGAAATCAAGAGACAAATTGCACTGGGAAAGTCAGCTGTCAGGGACCTCTCCAGAGTACTGAAGAGCAGCGATGTCAGGATGGAGACTAAGGTGCACCTGATCCAGGCCATAGTCATCACAATTGCATGCTATACATTGGAAAGCTGGACAGAGACTGAGGATGACAGAAAGAAAATTAATGCTTTTGAGCTGTGGTGTTGGAGAAGAGTGTTGACTATACCATGGACTGCTAGGAGAAAAAACAGTTTTGTCCTGGAGAGGGTAAAACCAGGCTGTCCCTTGGAGGTAAGGATTCTGAAGCTCCATTTTTATATACTTTGGGCATGTTGCAAGGAGGGACCAGTCCTTGGAGAGGGACATTATGTTTGGGAGAGTGGAGGGACAGCGCAAGAGAGAAAGACCCTCGATGAGATGGATCAATCCAGTGATTAGAGTAATGGGAACAGGTGTGTAAGAGATAGTGAGGCTGGCACAGGATATAGTAGGGTTTAGGTCTCTTTCTTGTACATAGGGTCGCTATGAGTTGTAAGCAACTCGATGGAACATAACAACAAGAACAACAACAAACCTTCAACAGTTGAACAAAAAAGGCAATTCAATCATAAAATGAGTAAAAGGCACGAATAAACGTTCTATTACAAAAAAGTATTAAAAGGGTAACAAAACACATGAATAAATATTCAGTGTCACTAACCATCGGGATAGTTACTCAAAATTACATAGAGATACCATATCGTGCCCACTGGGATGAGTAAGATTAAAAATAAACAACCCTGCTTGCTGAAACTGGGAAAGTCTGCTGTTAGGGACTGTTCCAAAGTACTGAAGAGCAATGGTGTCTCTCTGGAGACTAAGGTGCGTCTGATACAGGCCATGTTCTGCTATCACTTGTTATGCATCAGAGAGTTGGAGAATGACTAGGGAGGATAGAAAGAGAATTGATGTCTTTGAGCCGTGCTGTTGGAGAAGAGTATTGAGGGTACCATGGACTGCTAGGAAAACAAACAGATTCAACCTGGAGAGGGTTAAACCAGGCTGCTCCTTGGAGACAAGGATTCTGAGGCTTCGTCTGACATACTTTGGACATGTTGTGAGGAGAGATCGGTCCTTGGAGAAGGACATCATACTTGGGAGGGTGGAGGGATGGCGCAGGATGGGAAGGCCCTCTATCAGGTGGATTGATTCAGTGATTGGGTTAATCGGGATGGGAGTGTCAGAGACAGTAAGATTGGCACAGGACAGAGCAGAGTTTAGGGCTGTTGTACATAGGTTTGTTATGAGTCACAAGTGAATCAACAGCATGCAACAACTATTGGAAAGAATGTGGGGAAATGTCTTATTATCCATTGCTGGTGGGGATGCAAAATGGTATCATTACGGAAAACGGTATGGTAGCAATAACATATCAGATAAGGGACTTATATCCAGAATTTATGAAATACTTGAGCACCACAACAAGATAAAGGTAAAGAATCCAATAGAAAAATGGGCACAGGATATGAACAGGCACTTCACCGAAGACGACATTCAGATGGCTAACAAACACATGAAGAAATGCTCAAAATCCCTAGCCCTAAGAGAGATGCAAATTAAAACAACTATGAGATATCATTTCACCCCAGTCAAAATAGCAAAATTTAACAGAACAGCAAGCAACAACTGCTGGCGAGGTTGTGGAGAAACTGGAACCCTGATTCACTGTTGGTGGGAGTGTAAAATGGTGCAACCCCTGTGGAAAGCAGTATGGCGCTTTCTCAAAAAGTTGCAAATAGAGATACCATTTGACCCAGCAATTCCACTACTGGGAATATACCCTGAAGAGACCATAGCTGACATCCAAGCAGATATATGCACACCTATGTTTATTGCAGCTTTGTTCACAATAGCAAGGAGTTGGAAACAACCTAAGTGCCCATCAACAAACGAATGGCTAGAGAAGCTGTGGTATATTCGCACAATGGAATACTATGCTGCATTAAAAAACAAGGAACTCATGCAATATTATTCAAAATGGTTGACTCTGGAGAACATTATGCTGAGTGAAATATCCCAGTCACAAAAGGACAAATATTACATGATGCCACTGTTGTAGAATGGGACTGTCCTTGGGGTTGGGGAGAGACTGAGTAAGATGGGTTCAATAATGTATACTGCACTGAAACAGAGGAGGGAGAGAACTGTTTAAAAGAGAGATATAACTAGGTATTTCTGTCATCACAGGAGACTAGAGCGAGGGCTACATGTTGGAGGGGACCTGGGGGAGGGTTTGTAAAACAATGAAAGAATCTTTTCTTTTACTTTTCCATAATTTTTGGACTCATGTACTTATAACTTGTTAGTCAAATTTGTGTCTTCTAGGTTGCAACACCCCCATGATACATCTTCAAGGATATGAACATGTACAGCCAAGCACAATCAATAAGAGTGCATCTAAATTCCAAAATCAATCTCCATAATAGTCTATGTGTTTCCTACTGCCAAAGGGGCCCTTTAGAGTAGTGAGAGAAGATCTTCACCCTGAAACCCACAGCGTCCCTTTTCAGCAGGAAGTAGCTAAGAGAATACGCCATCCCCTTTTCCTTATGACTCAGGGTGAAGTCTCTCTCAGGGAGGAGTGATAGGGAATGGCAAAGGACACACTGACAAAGAAGATTAATCAGAACTGGCTTTGACAAGCACTGTGGCATTTGGACAAGAACAAACTGGGAGGAGGGTAGAGAGAATAGTGCAACAATGAATGAGTGGAAGCCCAAAATCTCTGTAAATGTTTATGAAAATTAATAAAATATAATTATAGGAAAAAAATAATAATAAAAATAAAAATACCATATAACCCTGCACTTCTGCTCCTTGGTATATATTCAAAAGACTGAAGGCAATGGTTCAAACAGATATGTGCTCACCACTGTACATCACAGCAGTATTCACAATAGCTAAAAGGCAGAAAAACTTCAATGCCGATCAACAGATATATAAATAAACAAAAGCTGGTACATACATTGGCATATTACCTAGTCAGAAATAAAGTCTTTTTGCATACTAGGGTATAGACAGAGCTGAAAGATAATATGCTAAGTGAAATAAGTCAAACATGAAGGGAAAAATACTAAATAACATTTCTTACACAAAAAGACAAAAACAGGCTAACATAAAGACCAGTTTTTACTAGTGGTAACCAGGAGACGAGAAAGAAATGCAGGGTTCTTTCTTGCTCATGAGGAACTGAGTTTAGGTTTACAGTAATGATAAAATTGCACTGAATTAGTATAATATTGCAGTCAATTAATTCAATTGCTGTCAGTGAGTTGTATACCTATAAAAGGTTGAATAAGTAAAAGTTCTATGATGGATATAGTTTCAGCAATGACAAAAACAAAACAGAGTATCAGCTGAGGCCACTTATGTACAAACACCTTACAGGTTTTGATTTATTGTTTTGAACATTTGGAGATTCATGGAACACCCTAGTTAATTGGCCCAATAACTTCTTCAGTGTTTCCATTCTACTTCCTACTTCCTTTCATTTTTGCCTGGAGTCTTAAATACTTGCAAGTAACCAACCATCCAAGGAACATGGAAAAAACCTCAAATTCATTGCCATCAATTCAGACACAACTCAGAAGTGATGGTCCAGCATGTTTTCCAAGGCTGAAGATTTACCCTGCAAGGTTGCTGATGGATGGAAGCTACCAGAGAAGTGTGGCCTTCAGATTAGCAGTACAACTCTCTACAGACTAGACCAGCAGAGTTCCATTCCCAAGTACCATTTATAGAAATCTCATTTGTCTTGAGTAATAAGGAGGAAATTCAAGAGTGGAAGGAAGACATTGAATGTCTGGCTAATTATTTCCATTAATAACTGCTTTGTTTGCCATGAAAACTGGATGGTGTTTGGCTATCATATATAAACATTTGGATAGAGAATTCTGTAGGAGATCATGGTGAAAAGAGGGAACATGCAGAACATAATTTTAAATTCTAATGGAATTCAGATATTATGGAGCCACAGTGGTTATGTAAATTCTCAAAACTTTGCCCTGATATCCTCTTTTTACCTTAAATTAAAAAGATCCCCCAAAGCAATAGATTAGCATAAGTAGTAGAATATCTTTCTTGAGGGTTATGATCTTTTAAAATCCATTTAAATGAGATAATCAAGACAAAATTGTTTTAAAATTAAAATGTTGCTGTTGTTTTGCACCATAGAGTCAGAGCCGACTAATAGTTGACCCTCCAGCAGGTTTTCAGAGGCAGTAAATCACACAGGAAGAGACTGCCATCCTTCTCCTTTGGAGCAGCTGGTGGATGTTAACCACATGCCTTGGGGAATTGCAGCACAGCTTCTTACCACTGGGCCACCAGAGCTCCCTAGGAACCCTAAAATGCAGAGAGTTTACATTAAATGAGGAGGAACAATTCAGAGAAGGGGGGTAAGAGTGGTTGTACAATTCAAGAAATGTAATCAGTGTCAATGAACTGTGCAAGTAAAACCTGTTGAATTTGGTGTAGGTTCTACTGTATATAGTCTCAACAACATCAGCAAAATGTAAGTAAATTATTCTTTTTTTTTTTTTTAAAAAAAGGTAATTCTCCCATACTAGAGTAAATTAATGGAAGATCTTGTCAAATGCTATAATACTCCAAAAGTTGGTTTTTTGTAATCCAGCATAGTGGTTTGCTAAATCTGAACCAGGCATCTCAGGACAATTTCAAGGATCTCGTAAGGTCAAAACTATTTAATATTATTATTTTCCTGTTTCACTCTCACTCTTATGAGCATGCAGTGAAATTTTCCTGAGGCTACATGACCTATGATATTACAAAGGATTGGATGCCGTTAACAGACATAAGAACCCAGCTGTCTTCTATTAAGTTAAATATTAATGAGTCTTGCAAAAAATGTAAAAACAATGCCACATTTCACCCTGAAGTGGGTTTTTTTGTTTGTTTGTTTGTTTCACTCAGAAAGTATTCCTCTCTCATAAAAATGTTATTTATATTAACATCAAGGTTTATTACTTTTAATTAATAAATATTTTTTCTATTTTCTTAATCTTAACTTTAAATGCATAAGATAATCTCTAGATAGAGACTGCTGTAAATTAATGTTCTTTAGAGAATTGAGTAACATGAAAAATTTAGCAATGTTCTGACAGTAAAACATCTGAAAATCCTGAAGAGCATCCATGGTATTGAACCCACTGTCAGTAAAGAATGTAGGCAAGGGGAAATGGTTATGCAAGAATTCGTTTTCAATGAGCACCCAATTTATATTGACAGTTGCCTGAGCACCATGAAATTGAGTATTATTTTTCTCACTGCTCCTCTCCAAAAGTATATGACTAAATAGGAGTTACTATTTTAAATAACAGCCATGGTTTCCTTTACTAGATTGCGTGGAGGGAGAGTGAAATACATAATTTTCTATAATCTGTAAGTACGTGTATGTTTATTATAAAAATGTAGCTGTAACACAAATTTATATTGTATACTCACCTAGCATTTCTTAAGCTAAAGGAACTAAAGAACAAATTAAAGCCTCAGTTGCAATAGGAGCTATGGTGACCTAATGGCAAGAAGCTGCAATACAATCCCAAAGGCACATGGTTCAAGGCCACCAGCTGCTCCATGGGAGGATGAGCACTTTTCTCCCATGTGATTAATTACCTCTAAAAACCTTCTGGAGGGTCAGCTATGGGTCAGTTCCAACTTTATGGTACAACAACAAGGGCAGAATACTGAATGATCCAGAAAGCATTAAAAGAAGATGGAAAGAGTATACAGAGTCACTGTACCAAAACTACATATGATCAATAAGCAATGGTGATGAAGGAGGAAGTTCAGGCTACTTTAAAAGAATTGGTAAACAACAAAGCCCCAGGAATTGATGACATACTAACTGACATATTTAAAAAAGAGATGCTGCCCTAGATGTGCTCATCAGGTTGTGCCAAGAAATCTGGAGGACAACTACCTGGCCAACTGAGTGGAAAAGATCCATATTTTAAAAAAAAAAAGGCAATCTGAAAGAGTGTAGAAATTATTAACAATATCATTAAAATAACACACTAGCAAAATCCTGTAAGATTATCTAAAACAACTAGAACAGTATATCAACAAACAACTACCAGAAATTCAAGCTGGATTTAGAAGACGCCATGGCACTAGAGACATTATTGCCAATGTTATGTATGTGTTATTGTTGTTATTTGTTATTGAGTCACTTGTAACTCATAGTGACCCTATGTACAATAGCTCTGAACCCTGGCCTGCTGTTGTTGTTTTGTGCTATTGAGACACCTGCGAAACACAGTAACCCTATGTAGAACAGCCCTAAACCCTACTCTATCTTGTGCCAAACTTATTGTTTCTCACACACCTATCTCCATTACCTCAGTCACTAAATCAATCCATCTCATTGAGGGTATTCCTCTCTTTCGCTGTCCCTCCTCCTCCCAAGCACGACATCCCTCTCTAAGAACTGGTCCTGCCTTGCAACATGCCCAAAGTATGTCAGATGAAGCTTCAGAATCCTTGCCTCCAAGGAGCAGCCTGACCTCACCTCTCTAGGATGAATCTGTTTGTTCTCCTAGCATTCCATGGCATATTCAATACTATTCTCCAGCACCACAGCTCAAAGGTATCAAGTCTCCTTCTATCCTTCATCATCCACTTTTTGATGCATAGCAAAGACTATGGCCTGGATCAGGTGCACCTTAGTCTCCAGATTGACATAGTTGTTCTTCAGTACTTTGAAGAGGTCTCTGAAAGCAGACTTTCCTACCACAATACAACTGTTAATTTCCTGGCTGCCAGTACCAAGAGTGTCGATTGTGTAGCCAAGGAAACCACAGGTGTTGACAATCTCAATCTCTTCATCATCTATCATAATGCTGCCAATTAGCCCCTTGGTGAGAATTTTTGTTTTCTTCATGTTGAGCTTCAATCCATATTGAAAACTTCCGTCCTTGACCTTCTGCAATAAATGCCTCATGTCCTCAGTTTCAGCAAGCAAAGTTGTGTCATCTGCATAAAACAGTTTTTTAGTCAATCTTCCACCAGTCCTGCTGTCACCTTCATCCTCATAGAGTCCAGCCTCTCAAATTATCTGTTCTTCATACAGGTTGAAAAGGTATGGAGATAGGCTGCATCTCTGAAGCACTCCTTTTCTGATTTTGAACCATGCAGTGTTTTCCTGCTCTGTTCTGAGGACTGCTTCCTGGTCCACCCATAGGCTTTGCATGAGCAAAATTAAGTGTTCTGGGATCCCATTCTTCTCAGGGTTGGCCACAATTTGTTGTTAGACTGAACTGTGGATCCATACTGTCAAATATCTTTGCATAGCCAATGTAACACACACAGACATCCCTCTGGTACTCTCTGCTTTCAGCTAAGATCCATCTGACATTGGCTATAATATCCCTAGTGCCATGGTCTCTTCTAAACACAGCTTGCACATCTGGCAGCTCTCTGCTGATGTGCTGTTCCATTACTTTTTTTTTTTTATAATCTTGCTTGTGTGTGATATTAATTAATTTTTTACTAATTTCTAAATTCTGACAGACCAATGTTTTTTGGAATGGGAATAAATATGGTTCTCTTCCAGTCAGTTGGCCAGGTAGTTGTCCTCCAGATTTCTTAGCCCAACCTGCTGAGTGCATCCAGGATAACATCTATTTATTGAAATATGTCAAATGGTATGTCATCAGTTCCTGGGGCTTGTTTTTGCCATTTCCTTCAGAGCTGCTTGAACTTCCTTCTCCATCACCATCACTTCTTGATCATATGTTGTTTCATGAAATTCTTCTGTTTCGGCCAAGTCTCTTTTGCATAATGACCCCATGTACTACTTCCTTTGTCTTTGGCTGCTTCCTGGGCCATTCAACGTTCTACCTAGTATGTGAGGTTTGAATTCTTCAGTTCCTTCAGCTTAAGAAAGAGTAAATACTCTTGGCTCTCGGCTGGATGCTGCTGTGTCAGCACGCGGGAGCCCGGGTTCAAACTGGAAATAAACTTTGTTAATTCGGGGGGGAGGGGAGGGGAAGAAAAAGGGAAAAAAAAAGAAAGAGTAAATACACATATCATTTAAATCAGGTAAATTCATATGTTCAAATAAGGTAAATTTTAGCAAAGACGACATAAGAGTTTCATTTGGCTTTAATCAGTGTTATACCCAAGTCTAAAGCATGTTGAGCTTATAATCAAAAATCTGTAAGTCCCCAGTGGCTCCAATTTACTAGACTCTACATGAAGAAAAGAGCATCCTCCTCCATTAAGATTTATAGCCTTTTAAATTGATTGGAAGGATGCTATGAATTGGAAGCTGCTCAGCGATAGTGAGTTTGATTTTTTTTTATCTAAATGTTCAGAATACATTCAGAATGCATGCCTGAAACCAGTAAGCATTCTATTTGGTTGAGGTTTATTCCCTAGAAATTGCACTGCTATCGCAAAGGCAGTACATCTCCAGTGGTCTCACTGCACCAGCAGCTCAACTGGGGAAATATAGGCAGCCTCCTCACGTTGTGTTTTATGCCCTCAGAAACTCAGGAAAGGGTTACTAGGGATCAGAAGGGATTCAGTGACATTGAGTTGGAGTTGCCATTTCTAATCTAGCTTCAAAGAAATAAAAAAGGTAATTTAAAAAAAAACCTTTTAATTATTTCTGTATTTCCTGATCTTTTGTGCCTTATTTTTCCTATGTAAAGATAGATAAAGAAAAAAATGATGAACATACACAAATGACCAATGTTCAGAAAGTGTAATTACAGTAGCGTGCAAAAAAGGATATTATAATACATGCATGAAGAAGAAAAAGTATTAACAAAACAATGCCATTTGCTTAAGCAAACTCTGGTTGATACAGACATAATTTACCATCATTGTATATAGGGGAGGGAAGGATGTAATAGAAAAAAAAGTAAGATTTTATTTAATATTTTAACTTTAAACTTTCCTTAGATTTATTGTTTGACATAAACAAATTCACATAGCATATTGTTATTGTTAGGTATCATTGAGTCAACTATGGCTCATAGCAACTCTATGAACAGATCTGAACCCTGTCGTATCCTGTCCCTGTCCTATACTATTCCTGAAAATAGAAGTTCAGTATTAACGAGTGTGCATTTTTAAGTGCTTTGAGACCCTTGATGTTTATTTTATCAAGTGAAAATTTCTGTTACCTTAAAGGGCATGCTCAAGATCCTCGTTGCTATTTGAGCATTTTGTACTTTGTTATATAAACAACTCTAATTTCATACACCAATGTGTGTCTTGGGTACTACCTAGAGGTCATCTAAGAAATTAAATATCCTACCCGCAGCTCCTATTTTTCAAAGATTGACCTTTATAAAAGTCAAAGAGAAAAATCAGCTTAAATTACTGCTTGCCAACTTGGAGAGGTGGAGGGTCAGTGAAAGAGAAGATCCTCAAGGAGATGAATTGACCCAGAGAGTGCAACATGGGCTTAAGTGTGTCAGAAATGGTGAGGGTGGCACGTAAGTATAAGACAGAAAAATATGTGAAAGTAACAAAGGAAAATATTTTCTAAGAAGAAATATATTCCAAATACTAACATTAATCTTCCAGTTGAGTCTTCTGCATACATAAACTTTTTTTAAAAAAGTTGGTGGTGCTATGGAGAAAGAAAACAGTTGACTTTAATGTTAAATTTATGCAAGTCAGCAAGTATTAATTCAAGCTTTTTCTCTTTGACTTTTAGGAAGGTCAATCTGTGACTAAAAAATAGGAGCCGCAGGTGGGATATCTAATTTCTTAGATGACCTCCAGTGATTATCCAAGACACACATTGGTATATAAAATAAGTGTTGTTTATATAACAAAGAACAAAATTCTCAGCGATAACAAGGAGGAGCTTGAGAATGTCCTTTAAGGTAACAGAAATTTTCACTTGATAAAATAAATGTCAAAGGTCTCCAAACACTTAAAAATGCATACTCGTTATCATAGGGTCACACGACTTGATGGGTATAGGGAAGATAGGGTAAAGGAAATGGAAAAGATTTGGTGTGAAAAACAATATATACGAACTTTGTGAGTTGTTGTTGTAATGTCGTTTGTGACTCATAGTGACGCTCTGTATAACAGCTCTGAACCCTGCTGTATGCTGAGCCAATCTTACTCTCTTCGACTCACCCACCTCCATTACTCTAGTCACTGAATCAATCCATCTCATCTTGCCCTCCTGCGTTGTCCCTCCACTCTTCCAAGCATGATGTCCCCTCCAAGCGCTGGTCCCTCCTTGCCCAATGTATGTCAGATGAAGCCTCAGAATCCTTACCTCTAAGGAGTAACCTGGTTTTACCCTCTCCAGGATAAACCTGTTTGTTCTCTTAGCAGTCCATGGTATATTATATGGATGTACCACACTTTGCTTAACCAACTATCATTGTTGGTCATTGGATTCTGTTGCTGAGCAATGCTGAAATAAACTTTCTTATTGGTAATATTTTGAGCATGTGTCCAATTCTTTCTTTAAGATTTACTCCTGAATGTAGAATTTTAGTAGTAATGAGTGTGCATTTTTTAACAAAATTTTTTATACTAATTTATTCATAAACTTTTTTATGCTAATTTACTCACATAACTTTGGTATCTGAAGAGCTCTGGTGGCCTTAGTGGCAAGAAGCTGAGCTACAATCCCAAAGGCACGGGGGAGAAGGATGGACAATCTCCTCCTGTGTGATTAACTGCCTCAGAAGACCCACTGGAAGGTCAACTATGGGTCAATTCCAACTCAATGATACACAGCAACAACAACCATCTGAAAGTTGGTCAATGACTAAGGATGACAAAAGAAGAATAAATGGCCTTGAATAGTGATGTTGGAGAAGAGTACTGAAGAGCCCATGGACTGCTAAGAGAACAGGTCTATGTTGGAGAAAGTGAAACAAAGTTGCTCCTTGAAGGCAAAGATGGTGTAACTTTATCTAATATACTTTGGGTATGTTATTAGAAAGGGTCATCCTTTGGAAAAGAAAAGGTCAGCATAAGAGAGGAAGGACCACAACAAGATGGATTAACACAGTGACTGTAACAATGGATCAACAGTGTCAGGGATAGTGAGGATGGCACAGGATAGGGCAAGGTTCAGGCATACTGGTCATAAGGTCCTAGTTGCAATCAACTTGATGACACGTAACAACAATGTACAATTTCAGATACCATTTTCAAAAAGAAATTTTGTAGATTAGGCTGTGCGTTGCTGTACAGAGGTAACTCGTGGTTGCTGTGATGCTGAAGCCTGTGACAGTGATGTGCCAGTCATGGTAATGGGCATCCATGGTGGACAGTGTTGGCTGGAGCTTCCCGACTAAATCAAGCCTGGAAGCAGGAGCGGCATCCACTTCCGAAATGGCTTGCCCCCGGAAACTCTATGTAGGAACAGTGCTCAGGCTGTTCGTTCATAGGGTCGCTATGAGTCGTCTACGACTCGACGGCATTAAACAACAACAACAACATTTTGTAGTTATTCTCCATGAGACCTTCCAATGCGCTCAACTCAAACTCATTACCAACAAGTGAGGGTCATCTAAATAGTTGATCATCCAGTGGGAATCCAAGGCTTCTAAATTGCACAAGAAGAGATTTGCCATCTTTCTCCTGAGGACCCACTGTTGCAGTTGGATTGTCATATGGCCTTTGTGTTAGCAGTGTAACTAGAGGTCCCACGCCCCAGTAGTCATGCTCTTATTGCATTCTCTCACATTGGATCTAGGCTGGCCCTACAGTTCACTTTTGACCAATAGCCAGTAACAGAAGGTATGCTTTCTGGTTTTGACACTAGGTTGATGAAGTCTTGTATCTTCTCCATAGGTATCTTTGAATGATATCTATGTAGGAATCAATTGCCAGGAAATAAGTTCATATATCTTAAAACTTTGGTTCTAAAAAACAACAACAACAACAAAAAAACCCACCTTTGGTACAGTGAACAAGTCCAAGCTATTCAGATGAAGTTGAGAAGAAAGAGGTAGAACAGATGAGAAATGCACAGATGGATTTATACATCCTTAAGTTTTCCAGCCATCATTGCTGAGATGACAGATAAGTAAATATTCAGACCATATTAGACATCGAACCCAACCAAGACATGAAATGACTCCCATCAATAGATTCTGACCACAGTTGCACATGAGATCCCAAGAGAGAATTTGTCTAGCTAAGCCAAATCAGCCCACAGCAAAATGACTCAAATTGAAGATAATTTGTTACAACACTGATAGGATAAATACTTTAGATATGACTAGAAAAGTGGTTATCAGACAGTCTTTCTGTATGGAAATAATAAACTAATTTTCTACTAACTGTGTTTCATTGATTATGCAAAGGCATTTGACTGCATGGATCATAACAAACTGTGGCTGACTCTGAGAAGAATGGGAATCCGAGAACATTTAATCGTGCTAATGGGAAACCTATACTTGGACCACGAGGCAGTCGTCAGAACAGAGAAGGGTAACACCGCATGGTTCAGAATTGGGAAAAGTGTACGCCAGGGATGTGTCCTATCTCCATACCTTTTCAACCTGTATGCAGAACAGATTATTCAAGAGGCTGGCCTTTATGAGGAGAAATGTGGCATCAAGATTGGTGGAAGATCTATTAACAATCTGCGTTAAGCAGATGACACAATCCTGCTTGCTGAAACTGAGGAGGACCTCATGCACTTGCTGCAGAGACTCAAGGACTGCAGCC
>NW_006399828.1:14761991-14770516 GCF_000299155.1 Elephantulus edwardii | reverse complement strand
TAGAGGGGGTTAAACCAGGCTACTCCTTGGAGGCAAGGATTCTGGGGCTACGTCTCACATATTTTGGATATATTGTAAGGAGGGGCAGGTCCTTGGAGAGGGACATCATTCTTGGTAGGGTGGAGGGACAGTGCAGGAGGGGAAGACCTTCTATGAGGTGGATTGATTCAGTGACTGGAGTAATCGGGATGGGTGTGTCTGAGGCAGTGTAATTGGCACAGGATAGAGCAGGGTTTAGGGCTATTGTACATAGGGTCGCTATGAGTCGCAAGCGACTCGATGGCACATAACAACTCTGATTCAAGGGAATTGTGATCTTTTCTAAAATCTCAGAAATGTGATGCATTTCATTTGCTTTTTATTGGTACATTCTTCTGGAAGACATATGAAACTCTGAATTCTGACTTTTTAAATGTCTGGTACTCT
The DNA here is from genome assembly GCF_000299155.1 of Elephantulus edwardii. Taxonomy (NCBI): domain Eukaryota; kingdom Metazoa; phylum Chordata; class Mammalia; order Macroscelidea; family Macroscelididae; genus Elephantulus; species Elephantulus edwardii. The sequence goes on along the minus strand of NW_006399828.1, from coordinate 14,770,090 downwards.
GAAAAGAAAAAAAATTATCAACAATACCAAGCAATACGAACTGCAATTGACCATGCTTACCACAGATAAACAGTCATCCGCTGTTGTTGTTGTTGTTGTTAAGAGCCATCCAGTTGAGTACAACACATCACAACCCTATGAAAAATAGATCTGAACCCTTTCCTATTCTGTGCAATCCTTATCATCCTAGACATATTGAGCCCATTTTTATGGACTTTGTATTAGTCCATTCATTGAGATTCTTCCTCTCTTTCATGGACCCAAACATGATGCCTCTTTCTAAGTAATAACCTCTCCTAGCAACCTGTTCAAATATGTGAGATGAAGCTTTGTCATCTTTGCCTCCAAGGAACACTCTGGTTGCACCTTCTTCAAGACATCCATTTGTTGTTTTGGCAGTCCATGGGATCTTCAGCACTCTTCTCCAAAACCATAAGTCAGTGATTCTTCTCTTGTCATCCTTACTCATTATGCAGCTCTTAGATGTATAACAGATGACTGTAAAGATGGCTTGAATTAGGTACATCTTAGTCTTTAAACTAACAAGCTTCTCAGGAATTGGGAGATTTCCTTGACAGTAGACTTTCCCAATGCTATTTATCTCCAGATCTCCTGACTCTTGGTACCAAGGATATTGATTATGGGTCCAAGCAAGAAGAAATTGTTGAAAATTTCATTCCTTCACCTATCAAGATGTTGCCTATTATCCCAGTCGTGAAAATTTTTGTTTTCTTGATCTTTTGATGAAATCCATATTGAAGGCTTCAGTTCCTTATTCTCTGCAGCAAGCACCTCAAGTCCTCAGGACTTGCAAGGTTGTGCTAGCAAACATTTCCTCAAGCAAGTTTGTGTCATCTGCAAAACATGAGATTTCTAAAATCTCAGAACTATGATATGTTCTATTTGCTTTTTAATGGTACATTCCTCTAGAAGACTTATGAATCTCTGAACTATGACTGCTTTAATGGTTGGAACACTCCAACAAAATATCATTATACCAATACCAAGCAAAAACTTGTTGATCTTACTTTTCTGAGACAGTCATCCACTAGACTCAAAGAATCTTATTTATTTATCCAAATGAAGAATTCTTGACCAAGTGTGTGCCGAGAACAATGCTTATCATTGAGGTTATAATGCTAAGTGGAATATTGATTCCTAAAACTCAAAATCTATACATAGTCATAAGGTGTAGTAGAGGAATCAGAAAACAAAGCCATTTTGAGATACAATATGAAAACATCTATGACAAAAGGTTAAAAACCAACAAAAGAACAGAAATATGAGCAGAGTAGAAGCTTAGGAGGGATCTAGCTCTCAAAAATCAACTTCTGAGGTATTAAACCTGAGCTAAATCTTGTTTTTGTTGTGCGGCATCAAGTCAAAACCAACCCATAGCTGACCCTCCAGCAGGTTTTCAGAGGCAGTAATTGCATGGGAGCAGCTTCCTCATCCTTCTCCCACGGAGTGACTGATGGATTCCACCATGGTTCTTCAGGATTGCAGCACAGGTTCTTAACACTAAGTCAACAGAGCTTCCTTATAGTTGTTGTTGTTCTTGTTATTGTTGTTGTTGTTGTTGTTATGTGCCATTGAGTTGCCTGCAACCCACAGCGACCCTATAGTACAGCAGCTCTGAAGCCTGCCCTGCCCTGCCCTGTGCCAGTCTCACTGATTCTGACACACCAACCCCCATTGTCCCAGTTACTTTATCAATCCGTCTAATCTGGGTTCTCCCTCTCTTGTGCAGTCCCTTCCCCCTTCCAAGCATGATATGATGTCCTTTTCCAAGGACTGGTCTCTTCTGATCTTGTGCCCAAAGTATGTGAGACAGAGCTTAAAATCTTTGCCTCCAAGGACAAACTTGGTTTCACCCTCTTTAAGACAGACCTATTTGTTTTCTTGGCGGTCCATGGTAGGTTCAAGACTCTTCTCCAGCACCACAACACAAATTCTTCTTGTGTCATCCATCCTTAGTCATTGTCCAGCTCTCTGATGCATAGCAAGTAATTGCAAAATGCATGACCTGGATTAGGCACACCTTAGTCTCCAGACCGAAATCTTTGCTTCTCAGTACTCTGGAGAGGTCCCTGACCTCAGACTTTCTGAATGCAATTTGTCCTATGATCTGCTGACTGTTGGTGTTAAGAGTGTTGATTGTGGAGCCGAGCAAGCTGTAATTGTTAACAACTTCAATCTCTTCTCCATCTATCATGATGCTATCAGTTGGCCCAGTGGTAAGAATCTTTGTCTTCTTGTTGTAAGCTTCAATCCATATTGAAGACTACAATCCTTGAACTTCTGCAGCAAGTGCTTCAGGTCCTCCTCAGTTTCAGCAAGCAAGGTTATGCCATCTGCATAACACAGGTTGTTGATGAGTCTACTTCAATCCTGATTCCACATTCCTCCACATAAAGCCCAGCTTCTTCAATGATCTGTTCTGCATATAGATTGAAAAGGTATGGAGACAGAATGCATTCCTAACACACTCCTTTCCTGATTTTGAGCCATGCAGTGATTCCTTACTCTTTCTGACATCTCCTTCCTGGTCCAAGTAAAGGTTTCACAGAAGCATAAACAAGTGTTCTTAGATTCCCATTTTTCTCAAGGTGTGCCACAATTTTTTGTGATCCACACAGTCAAATGCCTTTGCATAGTCAATGAAACACAGACAGACATTCCTCTGGTACTCTTACAGTACCTTATAGTAGAAAAATAAAATAATTAGGAATGTTCATGCAAAAGGATCAGCTGGTATAAAACAGAGATAAAATTGGAGTGTATATTCCAGAAACTAATTATAATTTTGCAGTCATGTAATAAACTTCAACTTAAACACATACAGATTATTATTTGTTCTCTACCTCCATTATCAAATACTTAAGGTATGCACATCTTTCATGTAAAGTTGCAAAGACAGGTTACTTGAAGATGTGTGAATATAGTAAGAATTAGAAGCCTCTGTGTGAAAGGAGATTTTTGTCAGGCTTACGTGTGTCTGAGTGTTGAACAACTTGCTACACCTGACTGATTACAAGTAATCTGAGCAAATAACAGATCATCAGGATCAATTTTTCTCTAAACAGGCCAGCAAATGCCCAGAAAGTGCCTAAATTTCCCTCAGGGTTTAATAGACTATATCTGTCCAATTGTCCATACTAATAAAGTCAACAATATTTATAGCATTCAACTATAGAACTAAAAACCAGTTATCATTACAGTCAATTCCAGATTTCATGAATAAGCTTTTCTGTTCCCTCCCTCCACCCCCACAGTTGTATCTTGACCAGCTTTGTATTGATTCAGCTGGCGTGGAAATTTAAAACCAATAAACACTTGATTCCTGTGATAACAGGATCCAAACTAATATAGCTCATTGAAATTAGCTGAAGTGTTCTGTTAAATGCAACTTCCTCCTCCGCTACGTCTCTTTATCAGAACAGCCAATAGGCCAAACCACAAAATAACCTGAACTCACCTCATGCTTCTGGTTGAACTGCTTAATTAGAGTGCCCTAAATACAGGGGCAGAGGGAAAAATCTGTACCATCCAAACATTGCCCTTAAGCCAACAGCTAAATTATTTAGCATCCACAACATTCATCAGAAGATGAAAACTATAATCCTTTAACAGAGCAACTTCAAACCACAGCTTTCAAACTAGTACAAATCTGTGAATTTAGACCTGGAATAAAATGAAACTAGAAATACCATTCCATTTCAAACATTTGTTTGGTAATGTAAATTAATTCAATCAATTTTAACCTTGTGTGTCTCACACATTCAAGTCACCTGGAGACACATGTTATACCAAACTCATTCTGCTGTTCAGTCAAGTCTGACAAATAGCAACCCTCCATCCAATTTCTGAGAAGGCAAATATTTTCAGGAGAACATAGCAAATATTTACAAGTGTCCTTTCTCTCTTCAAGTGATTAATGGATTCAAACCACCAACCTTTACCTTAGTAATCTGACACACTACCCACTGCAAACCCCTACTAATGACTATGCAATTGTAAATAACATTCTCCAGAATTCATAACCTTTTCATACGAGGAAGATCTGATTGATGACCTACTTTCATAAATGTTAGGGCTAAGAGACACTATGGGGAAGTTTTACTTTGTTACATGGGCATTGGGAGTTGAATCAACAGCATAGCATTCAACAGCAATAGAGTTTTTCAAACTACAAATGTATTTTTAGGTTGTAGAGGCAGTGAAATTTTTATATATTCAGATAAATTTTGCTTTTGACAATTTCTATCTGACAGATTAGGATTTGACAGCACCAATCTTCTTTTTGTAATTTAAGGTATGATCCAGGAGGTTCACCACAAGACAACATTCAGCTGAAGACTCTCTATGGGAAGTAACATTTTCCACAGATATATTACATAAATGCTTGCTTTATTTTATGTTTCTTGGCAAGATGTAGCCTAGCACTAAGAGACGAAAAACATTTTGTCCTAAAGTTTTATTTTTTCCTTTTTTTCTATTAGTTTATTTACAAAATTCAAATATATTGTTTTCAAGAACAAATTCTTTCCATTTCCCTCCCCCCCCATCAAATTGTACAACCCCATGATTAATCTCCCATCCCACTTCACATCCTCATCCCTCTGCTTCCAGCCTCTCCCACCCCTCTTGCATCCTTATACTCATTCTACAATAATGGTTTTATACAATATTTATCCTTGTTGGACTGAGTTCACTCAGCATAATGCTCTCCAGTCCCTCCCAAGTTAGGTAATAATTTATAAAATCATTGCTCCTGCGTGCTGCATTGTATTCCATTGTGTGAATGTACCATAATGTTTCAATCCATTCATTTGTGGTTGGACATTTAGGCTGTTTCCAAGTTCTTGCAATGGTGAATAATGCTGCTATGAACATTGGTGTATGAATCTCAGTTTGTGCCTCAGTTCTTGTTTTCTCGGGGTATATTCCAAGTACTGCAAACAGAAATGCACAATCTGAAGAGGATAAAATGGATGCATGGGACCTTCTAAAGATTAAATCCATGTACGTATCAAAAACTTCTTCCAACAGTGTGAAAAGAAAACCTACAGTCTGGGAACAAACATTTGGTAATACCATCTCAGACAAGAGTCTTATAACAAAAGTTTAGAGAAGAATACACCTGGGCCTCCACAAGAAAAAGACTGACAACCCAATTACAAAATGGGCAAAAGACATGGAAATAATTTTCACAGAGGAAAACATTCGAATGGCCAACAGCCACATGATGAAATGCTCCAAATTACTGGCAAAAAAAGAGAGATACAAATCAAAACAACGATGAGGTACCATCTCAGTCCAGTAACTGTGGCAAAGTTTAACAGGACAGCAAGTAATAAACGTTGAAGAGGATGTGACAGAAAGGAATTCTTAAACATTACATTGTTGGTGGGATTGTAAAATGATACAACCATTTTGGAAGGCAATTTGGCCCTTCCTCAAAAAACGGAACATAGAAATTCCATATGACCCAAATGTTTTATTTTTGTCATGTGATTGATGAGCAATTAAACTTTTCATTGGCATTAAAGTGAAACTGGCTCATAGATAAGTGTACACTGGTTTTCTAAGGCTGTCAATCACAGGGAAGAGATTGCCCATCTTTTTACCTCAGAATAGCTGATAGACTTTAACTACATTAAAGGCTCCATCTTTGGGTTAGCAGTGCAACCCTATTTGGACTACACCACCACCTTGTTCAATGAGTAATTATTATTTTTATTAGGCCAAGACAAGACCAAGTCACAGCATCCCTATGAACAAAGATCTGAAACCTGCCCTATCCTGTGTTACACTCACAAACTCTGACACAGTTGAGCCCATTGCTGTAATCTCTGTGTCAATCTATCTGGTTGAGGATCTTCTTTTCCTTTGCCATTTCTCTACTTTTCAAGCATGATGTCATCCTTTAAAGAATAGTGGCCTTTCCTAGCAAATGCCCAAAGTAGGAGAGACAATGCTTCACCATACTTGCCTCCAAGAAACACTCTGGCTTCACCTTCTCAAAAACTTATGTTCATTCTTTTGACAGTCCACAGGATATTCAGTACTTTTCTCCAACACAGTTCAAAGGTATCAGTTCTTCTGTCATCTTTATACATTGCTCTCAGAAGCACAGTAAGTGATTGAAAAGATTGTAGTCTGAATCAAGTGTATGTTAGTACTCACGCTAGCATCATTGCTCCTCAGTAATTTGGAGAGGCCCCTGACTGCAGACTTTCCAAATGTAATATGTCTCCTGATCTCCTGACTGGTGATGCCAAATTTATTGATTGGGATAAAAATAAGATGAAGTCATTGACAGTTTCAATCTTTTCTCTATCTATTATGATGTTGCTTATAAGTCCAGTGGTGAGAATTTTCATTTTCTTCACTATGAGACACAACTCACATTGGAGGTTGCAGTCTTTGATCTTCTGCAGCAAGTGTTTTAAGTCTGCTTAGCTTTCAGCAAGCAAGGTTGAGTCATCTGCATGTCAACGATTATTAGTAAGTCTTCCTGCAATCCTGATATCACATTCTTCTTCATAGAGTCTAGCTTCTCAAATAGTATGCTCAGCATACAGATTGAATAGGTATGGTGAAAGGATACAACCCTGCCACATCTTTCTTAATTTTAAACCATGAAGTGTTCCCTAGGTCTGTTCACACAATAGCCTCTTGGTCTGGGTATAGGTTTTGCATGAGCACAATTAAGTGTTCTGGGATTCCCATTCTTCCCAATGTTAGCCATAATTTGTTATGATCCACACAATCAAATGTCTTTGCATAAAGCACATATAGACACTCTTCTGGTATTCTTTGCTTTCAATCGGGATTCATCTGACATCAACAATGATATACCCTATTGAAGTAGTTCTATCTCTTGGTATAGAAAAAGTGGAAAGAGACGTTCAAGCTGGGAGTCAGATTTGAGAGAGCTACTATTATTAGAAAAGTATTTTATGTTCTAAATGTTTTATAATTCCATTTAAATCTTCAGAGAGATTTTACATAGTATCTTAAATTATTGAAGTCAAATTAATCAATTTGTATGTGTCCACAATTGAAAATCATCAACCAAATATTCACATCTCTGTTTTATTTATTGCATCATGTATTTATTGCTGCATAACTGTTATTGTTGTTGTTGTTAAATGTCGTTGAGTTGTAGCAACTCATAGCGACCCTATGAACTTTCTTTATTTCTCCAAGTTCATAGGGTTTCCAGAGGCAAGCTATTTCAGAAGTGGCTGCCACTCCTGCTTCCAAGCTTGTTTTAATCAGGGAGCTCTACCAAACACTGTCCACCATAGGTGACCAGTATTGCCTTTGGCACATCAGGGTCACAGTGTAACTAGTTGTCCTAAAACATTAAGAGGCTTTGAACAACAACATTTCTTTATTATCTCACAGTGTCTCTGAGTCTGTCATCTGGGCACAGTTGCATGGAGTCCTCTGGCTCTGAGAATCTCTAAAGATGTCCTTGAACTCAAGCCAGTGAGGGATCTATTTCTAAGGTTGTGTAGGTGGTTGTTGACAGGATGTTGGTATCAGGTTTCATGTTCTGATAAGCTGCTCACTGGAGAGCTCCCTAACCCAGATCTTTCCGCAGAACAGCTCACCTTATGGCAGCAAATAAGGACGAGAGAGAGAATCATCAATAGAGAAGGTGTTAGCCACTTAAACATGAAATTGGCATACTATTCTTTTTGCCATTTTTTTGCACATTAGCAAGTCAGTGGGTCCTAACAATGACATGAATACCAGGATGGCCGCATCATTGGGAAATCATGTTGGAAGTGGCCATTCAAAAAGCCGCATCCATTCTGACTTTTTGTTGTAAAGAATGTATATGACGCTTTTTTTTGCCGCCTACTTTTCCGCCACCGCCTCCCTCAGCCCCTCAACCTCCCTCGCCCCCACCGCCGCCACCCTCATCGCAATTGTTGCCACCGTCCCCATCACCATTACGACCGCCGCCACCTCCACCACCCCCTTCGCAGTTTGCTCCGTTTTCTTTACTTCTTTGGGACTCAACTCATCCCGGCTGTGCCGGACCCAGGGCTTCTGCTCTGGAGAAGAAACCTTATTGGTCT
>NW_006399828.1:14750117-14761060 GCF_000299155.1 Elephantulus edwardii | reverse complement strand
ACAAAACCAAACTACAATGAAGGGATTTTGATGCAATCCCAAAGATGCAATGTCAGTAACTAGGAATTGCAGGAAATGTTACCTGGGAGTGGGGATATGGCAATGTTATTTGATAGGGTTTTTTTGACTTGCAAACTAGAATGTATAAACCATTAGCATCAAATGGCTTTAAAGTCACTGTGACCTCTTTCATATGAATCTGTGGCCAGGTTCCTCTCTTGGTATAAGGTGGGAAATCCGGAGCCCAAGAGCAAGGGAAGAAATTCACTTCTTAAGTTTCAGAAGAACCATGGGCTGAGTAAGGTTTTTTCCTATCCTATAAGAACTAATGAGTCTTGGTATGTTTCTTTTGTAGGTTGGCTTTGGTTTTGAAATGTTACTAAATTTTCTAAATAAAATCATCTGATACTCTTAAAAAAAAAAAGAATGTATATGACACACAATATTTTAACCGTATAATGAAATAAATATTAAATCATGGAGGCTGCCAAAAAAGAGCTCCAAAAGAAAAAAAAAGATCGGGTGGGGGGAGGGGTAATTATTTGCTTTCCAGTCAACTTACATACAATTCAGATAAGAATCTGAACTGAAGGTAAAAGGGAAAGTATAGGTAATAGAACTACATGCATGCATATATAAAATACACATACATTTTCTAGAATCATTCCTTTGGGTTCTTGAGCTTCAATTATTAATGTCACATTCCTCCTTTCCCTGGGGAAATGATGTCAAGATTAACATTCAAGGCTTAAAGAGTCAGTGACCTTTCAGAATTTAATGGTTATCAGTAACTCACTGACTGCTGGAATGGGCAGTACCAAAGTCAAAAGTTCAGACTAACAAGCAGCTGACACTGTTTATAACTGACAGAGCAGGATTATTTGCCCGATGTAGTAAGACACACCGTTAAAAAGCATACCAATATAACAACAATATGTCAGTATAGCAATAATCCATTAGTGTTGCGTCCTCTGACTAAGCACTAGTCTAAAGCATTTCAATAATAAAATGTATTTGCCTACAAATTGTTAAAGTGTAGGCATCTGCATATAGAAACAAACTTAAGAAATCCCTATTGATAAGAGGAGGAGGGAGCTCTGATGGCCTACTGGCAAGAAGTTGCCTGGCAACAGCCAAGGCACGCGGTCCCAGGCACCAGCTGCTCCGCGGAAAAAGGATGGGCAATCTCCTCCCTTGTAATTAACTGCCTCTGAAAACCAGCTGGAGGGTCAGCTATGAGTCAGTTCCAACTGGACGGTACACAACAACAACAACAATAACATTGATTAATGATTATTAATTACTAAGTAGCTCAAGTGGCTTAGTGGGCAGTTCTTATCTACTAGCTATTCCATTGGAGGAAAATGAGCAAACTTTTCCCATGAGATTTAAGCCTCTGAAAATCCACTGGAGGGTCAGCTACGAGTCAGGACCCAACTAAAGAGCCATGAGTTTTGAGTTTTTGATTAATCACTGGCATATTCATAGTGCCAATTTGCAATTTTATAAAGCACAATTCACTTTTCCAAAGCCTACAGTTTTTGTCACTCTTCTTTGATCAGCACAGAGGCCCACTAGTAATAAAAGATGTCAGGAAAATTACAGAGTAAGTATAAAATGACTATGTTGACTTTACACTCTACCAGACTGGTTTACACATATTTTGAATTTGCTTCTTTGAAGACTATAAAATATTATGCTTGGAGCATTAGTTATTTTAGTTAAGCTCAAAAAAATTTTTTTTTAATTCCCAGAATTGCTTTTTTAACCTTGAGGTTATGTTTTTGCCCTCCTATCACCACATAAATACTTTCTTATAGAACATACGAATGGCTTCTCATTTGTTTTTTTCTGGTGCAAGGTTTATATTAAATGTTATGTAAAATAAACAATAACATATATTATCATATTTTCTGAACTGCTAAAGAAATAGGAAATAAATGATTTACCATTAGTTCTAAAGCCTGACTGAATCTACTACACTTAAGGTATCCTACAAATGCTAAATTGATCTTGATTTTTATACATATATTTTTTAAAGTTCTGCATTTTGCTAAAATCCTCAATCTTACATGATTAGGTATTTTTGTCATGACCGGAGTCCAAAGCAAAGGCTGCATGGTGCAGTGGACCTGGGGGAAGGGATTGTAAAACAATGGAAGAATATTACTTTTCAAAGAGGTGAGTGTACTGGAGGGGAGGGCTGGGTGGGGAGTAATGTGCAACAATGAATGAATGGAAAGGGAAAAAAAAGACAATTTAAGAAAAACAAACTTGTCCTTTAATACATTACTAGGACTTCTATAAAGAAGGTACACTTTACCTTCTACTCCAAGAGTTGGCCAGCTAGTGAGTTGTTAAGCAATCAAAGTTTTACTTTTTCTCCTGTACTTATAATCAGTTGATTTTTTTTTGAGAGATCAGTTGATTTTCATAATTATATTTTCTTCACAGAAAGAGCCATTTTACTCTACACCACCACTAGATTTCTAAAGAAGGCAATTCTACTACTATTCTTTTTTTGTATGTTGCTTAATGCCATTAAGTCAATTTTTTATTTATAGCACATTTTTATTTATAGAGTATAATTTTCCCATAGGTTTCCCAGACTGTCATCTTTATAGAAGCAGATAACCAGGTCTTTCCCCTATAAAGCCACTAGATGGGTTCAAACCACTAACCTTTTGGTTAGCAGCCAACAGTTTAAATGTTGCATCACCAGGGCTCCTTATGTGTGTGGGTATATGTTGTTGTTGTTGTTGTTGTTGTTGTTATCAGGTGTCATTGAGTCAACTACAACCCAGACCAACCTTATGAACAGAGCCTTGCCTTATCCTATGCCATTCACACAATCCCAAGCCCATTGATACAATCACTATGTCAATTCATCCTGTCGGAGTCTTCTTCCCCTGACCTTCCATGTTTCCCAGCATGATTTCTTTTTCCAAGGATTGGTTCCTCTGAATAACATATCCAATGTGTGTCACCACCCTTACATCAAAGGAACACCCTGGTCACACTTCCTACAAGTCAGATCTGCTTGTTTTTTCGACAGTCATGGTATATTCAATACTATTATCCAATACCACAATTCAAAGGCACTCATTCTTCTTCTGTCATCCTCATTTATGACATATGTATGTGTGTGTATATATACTTTTATGTAGTACATATATTACTGAATTCAACATTTCCACTGATTTTTGACTATAGAAATAATAAATCCCTACTTGGGGAAGGAGATAATCCTACTTTTTACTGCTCTACTTTGGGAAACAATTTAACATGCACTCATAGATGTTTGCATGACAGCAAAGGGGTGCTTAAACATTGGAGGAGAACAGCAGAGGAAAAATATTTCTCACACAGTTGAGAAAAATTCTTTGAGAAATAAAATTACATAGAATTAAAAAGAGAAGAGAAATAGCTTTAATAGCTTTCAATATATATTGATAATGGTACAGGACCAGGCCACGTCCCATTCTATTATACATAAGGTTATTATGAGTCAGAGTTAACTTAACAGCGATTAACAACAACAAAAAATTGAGGACCCAGTTCATTCAAGCATTATATCTGCAAAAAAATTAGAACAGATGTGAGAGAAGTTATCCTTTTTCTGCAGTTTAGTGTACTATTTAGTATAAATGAAAAATATCATGGTAAATATCTACTAACAATGAAAGTATAAAACAACGTTTGAGTTCACAAACTGACAGTGTTAAAAATCACAATCAATGAATAATTTACACGCTAAATTATTTTAAAATACATATCTTCAGTGAAAAATTCAGTATTTAAAACATCACTTTCATTGTTAACAACCATTATTTTTGTAAATGTATTTGTTGTTTTTGTTGTTATGTAGCATCGAGTCACTTGCAACTCATAGCGACCCTATGTACAACAGCCCTAAACCCTCCTCTATCCTGTGCCAATCACACTGTCTCTGACACGCCCATCCCGATTACCCCAGTCACTGAATCAATTCACCTCATAGAGGGTCTTCCCCTCTTGACTTTTCCAAAATATAATTTCACTCCCCCTTTTTTAATTTATGGTTTCTAATAACTAGAGAAGGGGAGCTCTGGTGTCCAGCGGGCAAGGAATTGTGCTGGTTACCCAAAGGCAAGTCATTCAAATCCACACGCTGCTGGATGGGGAAAAGATGGATAATCTCCACCCATGCAATTTACAGCAGCTGAAAACTTGAAGGGTCAATTATGCATCAGATCCTACTTGACAGCACATAACAACAGCAGCAATTACCACGTAAAGTGCTGTCAATATACTTATCATGTATACATAATATCCTCTTGCAAGTGCAGGCTGGGTTTAGAAGAGGCCGTGGTACTAGGGATGTTATAGCTAATGTTAGATGGGTCTTGCTTGCTATACATCAGAGAGCTGGATAATGGCTAGGGATGATAGAGAATTGATGCCTTTAGCTGTGGTGCTGGAGAAGAGTGTTGAATATACCATGGACTGCCAGGAAAATAAACAGGTTAGTTCTATAGACATGAAGCCAGCCTGTTCCTTGGAGGCAAGGATTCTGAGGTTTCGTCTGACATACTTCAGGGCATGTTGCAAAGAGGGACTGGTCCTTGGGGAGAAACATCATGCTTGGAAGGGTGGAGGGACAGAGAAAGAGAGGGAGACCATTGATATAGGACTGGGTAATGAGGATAGGTGTTTCAGAGACAGTAAAGTTGGCACAGGATAGAGCAGGTTTCAAGGCTGTTGTACATACGGTCACTATGAGTCATAAACAGCTCCATGACACATAGCAACAACAACAACAACAAATTAATCCAAATTCCTAATCTCTTGAGCCTAAATTTTTTGAGAGTTTTGCATCAAAGTATGACCACATACCAAATCTTTGTAAACAATCTTCAGAAATTCCAAAGCTTTTTCTAAAATTTAAAGGAAATAAACCTGTTTTTATCTTAATAGTTTGTGATAGAAACAAGCACAAATCATGTCCTCATTTAAAAACATTTACAAATATTGATTTGTAGTAAGAATACTTGGCCAACTCTCTGAAATGGGCAAAAAATTTGGCCAGATGGGAAATTCTGTATTTTATAAAATGAACATCACAATTATATCTTCATCTATTCACACAATAATCATAGTAACAATACTTCTTATTTCCTTACCAATGAAGTTTCATGTCATTGAGTCTTACAACTTTATTATTAAAGAAACATGCAAATTATATAAATTGCACATATATAACTTCTCTCCCTCCATTAAAGAGCTCTGGTGGCCTACTGCATAGACTTGCACTGCCAACCTAAAGGCAAGTGGTTCAAATTTACCAACTAATCCACAGAAGAAAACCACAGACAATGAATTGTGCAATTAATAATCTCTGAAAACCTGCTGGAAGGTCAGCTATGATCAGGTTTCAACTCAACAGCAATGAGAGACTGAATGAAAGAATATTCCTACACTTCTTGTTGTTGTGTGCTGTCAAGTCAGAATCAGCCCATAGCTGACAGTCTGGAGGGTTTTCTGAGGTGGTTAATCCCACAGGAGGAAATTGCCCATCCTTCTTCCACTGTGCAGCTGGTGGTCTCAAACCATGAGCCTTCAGGATTGCAGCACAGCTTCTTGCCACTAGGCCACCAGAGCTTCCTTTCCCCCTACACTAAATTTATAAAAATATTACAGAACAATGATTTGATAACACATAATGAATGAGAATGACTGCTTGAAACACACTGTAAATGAATCACAATGTGAAACAGTGTCTATGAACTTTGTATCCAAACCAATGTCAAATGAAAATAAACTTTTTATAAAGGTACCTATTTTCTTCGTATACATTTCCTACTCATTAGTCTTTTTATACTCACAGTAAAATTTAAAGACTAGTACTTTATACCTAAAGCAGGGAGGTTCTTTTTCCTGTTGATATAAAAGGGCTTTCCTTCTTCCAGGAAAATCTGTCAATTGCATTAAGACTCTTAAAAACACCCTTGTTGATACAGCCATACCTCTAACTGTACAGGAGAACTCACACCAGAAACTGCATACTCTAATTTTCTTTTTTTATTTACCTCACTTACATTTTCTTTCCACTCCTCTCACTTACATTTTCTAACTGACTTTATATCTGGTTTACTCTTAAAAAAAAACACAAAAAAACCAAAAAAACCCAAGATACTCTTCAATTCATCCTTCAACTTTAATTTAGTTATTTATTTATTGTTAATTCACGTTTTTAAGGACAATAAGCAGTAATTCTCTACGTGCTTCCATTTGCATGGATGTGACCATCTCTCTGTACTGGCTCATGGCCTTTCTCTTTTATTACTTGCTCTGCAAGCCTAGTAACTTCTGACTTCTCCAGACTGAACATTAAAATGAGATCCTATTTCTTATAAAAAATTACCAGTTAATTAGCATGTGGTGGTTTCCCCAAATCCTCCCTAGGATCCAAATAGCTTAGAGCAATCAAAAGACCCATTGCACTCTCAGGTAAAATAACTACAGGGAAAGCATGCAAAACAAAGTTGGCAAAGAAAAAAGGTGCATAGGACAAAGACTAGAGGAATCCAGTCACAAGTTATAAAAGCCACACAAAGTATGCTTAATTTCTTCCAACACCAAATTGTGACAACACTTGTGAAGTGTTGTTGACCAGGGATGTTCATTAAAGACTCCACACCCAAGGCTTTTACTGGTGGCTAATCATGTCGGCACCCTCAGTCTAGTATATACCAAAATTCTAGACTGCCAGAACATAACACGTGCTGTTTGTAAAAGCTGTCTAAGCACAGCAAGCCACTCTTACCAACAACAGTGATGAGAATCGTCCTAAAATCCGAGTTGTCAAATGCCAACCAAGGGCCAATCTTACTAACATGCCTTTCTAAAGATAGCAGTCTCAGAGCTTATGTGTTAACTCTTTTTTTACACAACTAGTCTATTGACTTCAGTTACAAAGTTACTGCCTCTCCCTTTAAGTTTACTAGAGGGACTGGTAAGTAGAGTTGCCTAACACAGTTACAAGCAGTAGAGACAAGTAGTCCCACCCAAGTAACAAGTCTAACATTTATGTTTTGTGCAATTCACTACAGTGTACACTCTGAAGTTCAGTTACCTCATCTATAATGAGGTTATGTACCATCAAGTCAGGACCAACTCACTGCTATTGTTGTTGTTGTTGTTGTTGTTGTTGTGTGCTGTTAAGTCAAAACCAATTCATAGCTGACCCTCACCTGGGTTTTCAGAGGCAGTAAATGGCATTAGAAGAGAGATCCTATCTTTCTTCCTCAGAGCAAATAGTGGGTTCAAACCATGTGTCTTTGGGATTGCAGCAGAGCTGTAAATTATGTGGGATGAAATTGTCCATCTTTCTCCAGAAAAGCAGCTGGTGGGTTCAAACAGCTTACCTTTGGTTTGGCAGCACAACTTTTTAGTCACTAGGCCACCAGACCTCATTATATAAAGTGCAGGCAAGAATCAAAGCATGTTTAGAGTGTTATGATGAGAATCTATGGTAATAGGAGAATTTATTACACTAAGAATAACAGTGGATAGTTCTTTCAATCATCATTTTCTCACATACTCTGATGTGGCACTTCAAAACTGAGGTCACTATAGATCATTACTTCCTTATCACATGTTCTAATAGTAGTTCCCTAATGAAACTTCAATTATGCCAGGCATTTCCAACATTCTACCAGCCTGTATCGCAAGTCTCTAAGGCAATTCGGTGACAAAGCTGAGCAGCAAATGAGAAAAACCAATTCTAAATCCATATGGAAATGCAAAGGATATCACTCATTTACCCACTGCCCCTGAATCCATTCTGAATCATACAGAAAAAGCAAGTCTTAGAATAAGAAGACAGTCCATTTCTTTTGATGTAGCTTTCCCAGTAATGTTTGTATCAGGATGTCTGTAACTTCTAAGTATCCTTTATTCATTTCAATTTGCCTACTATTGTTTCTGCTATTGTTGTCATGTGCCATAAACTCACCTGAGAGTCATAGTGACCCTAAGCACAATAGCTCTGAACCCTCTTCTATCCTGAGCCAATTTCATTGTCTCCAACACACCAAACGCCATTGCCTTGGTTACTACGTCAATCCATTTCCTCCAGAGTCTTACTCTCTTGTGCTGTCCCTCTACCCTTACAAGCATGATGTCCTCCAAGGACTGGTTCTTCCTGGCTAGATGCCCAAAATACATCAGATGGAGTTTAAAAATCCTTGCCTCCCAGGCCTCTTGGTTCTCATGGCAGTCCATGGAATGGTCAATACTCCTCTCCAGCACAACAACTCAAAGGCATTGATTCTTCTTCTGTCATTCTCGTCATAGTCCTACCCTCTGATGCATAGTAATTGTGAAAGCCATGGCCTGCATCAGGTGCACCTTAGTCTCTAGACTGACATTGTTGCCTTTTATCACTCTGGAGAAATGCCTGACATCAGATTTTCCCAGTGTAATTTGTCTTTTCATTTCCTGACTATAAGTGCCAAGAGTGTTGATTGTGGATTGTGGATTGCCGATAACTTAGGCGCTGAATCAATCCATCTCATCTAGAGTCTTACCCTCCTGCACTGTCCCTCCAACCTCCAAAGCATGATGTCCCTCTCCAAGGACTGGTAGGTAACTCCTTGTAACATGTCCAAAGTATATCAGACAAAGCTTCAGAATCCCAGGAGCAGCCTGGTCTCATCCTATCTAGGACAAACCTGTTTACTCTCCTAGCAGTTCACGATATATTCAATATTCTTCTCCAGCAACACAGTTCAAAGGCATCAATTTTCTTTCTATCATCCCTAGTCATTGTGCAGCTTTCAGATGCACAGCAAGTAATTGCAAAAACTATGGCCTGGATCAGATGCACCTTGTTCTCCAGATTGATGTCATTACTCTTTAGAACTGTGGAGAGGTTCTGACAACCGACTTTCCCAATGCAATTTGTCTTTTAACTTCTGGCTGCTAGTACTGAGTGTTGATTGTGAAGCCAAACAGAATAAGCTGTTAACAATCTCAATCTCTTCACCATCTATAATGATGCTGCCAATTGGTGCATTGAAGGGAATGAATCTTTGTTTTCTTGATGTTGAGCTTCAATCCATATTGAAGGCTGCAGTCCCACTCTCAGTTGTATCACCTTTTATTAATGGGAATAAATATGATCTATTCTAGTCAGTTTGCCAGGTATTTTTTTCCATATTTTAGATACATTATACATTGTAGAAATAACTGAAAAAGGCCCAAATGAGCACAAAGATATGCAATGTATTCAGAGCTTGCTATAGCCAGTCATTGACCTAACTTGTGTTTGGAAAGTTTCAAAGGCAGGCTAGGGTGTAGGAAAACTTCATGGTGAAAAAAGGGATAGCTTCAGTTCTGCATTGAATTAATATGTTCATAGATGCTGGAAGTAGTATAACTAGAAGTGAGGTGTCTTAGATGATTCATTTAGAAATCATGTGTGGCTTTCTTCATTGTTCCAGAGTACGAAGTAGGGGAAAAGAAGGGAAGTTGACAATTATTGACGAAATGCTGATAGTCTGGGCTATTAGCTGTAGAGATCATGGTCTACTTTCCTGGACTAATAGCTACAGAAGTTGTAGTTTGTCTTCCAGGCTTCTGTGTGGGCCAGCATTGCATTGCTTTATATGCTATCACTGTTGTTTCTATAAAAGAGCTTTGATGGTATATTGAGTTATGTGTTGGGTTGCTAACCAAAGTGTCAGCAGTTCAAATTCATTAGCCACTCAATGGAAGAAAGACGAAACTGTCTGTTCCCACTAAGATTTACAGACTCAGAAACCCAGTAAAGGGTTGTCATGTTTTAGAATCTACTAGGTAATGGATGGTTTTGATTCTGTATTCAGTGCCTTGAGACTAAAATGTGAAACCTAAAATTAAAAATTAAAGAGACTGATAAGATCAAATGGCTCATACTTTTTTCCCTCCTTCTCTCCCAGAAGCTCTTCAGACTGTACAAAAAGACCTCACACTGTCAAGTCTACTAATCTTTCTAGATATTCTGAAATTAGCTTAAAGCTAACCTTGCCATTTTCCCCAAATAAGATTTGTATTGGTTTGTATACATTACAATGCATTGTATTTTATACAATCATGTACATTGTATTTTATATCATTAATTACTATTGATCTATGCCATGCATGCTATTACCACGCCTTATCAAGTCCTCATAGACTCTTTCCTATTCCTTCACCCCTTCTCTACCCACTTTCTTCTGCTATTTTAGTGATTTACCTCTCTTTCCCTTTTGCTGGCACCTTTTCTACCCTTTCCTTTCCCTTTTGAACATTTACACATTATCTGGCTCAGTTATCCTCCTGTTTTCACAGTTGGATCCATAATTAACACCCTTGGTACCAGCAGTCAGAAAATAAGGAGATACATTGCAATGGGACAATCTGCAGTTAGGAACCTTTACAAATTATTGAGGAGTAGTGAGGTCAGTTTAAGGATGAAGGTGTGTCTGATTCAGGCCATGGTCTTTCCAATTACTAGCTATGCATCCAAGACCTGGACAATGAATGAGGACGACAGAAAAAGAATTCATGCCTTTGAACTGTAGTGTTGGAGAGGAGCATTGAACTTTCCATGGACGGCCAAGAAAACAAATAGGTATGTTTTGGAGAGGGTGTGGCCAGAGTGCCCTTTAGAGGCAAAAATGTTGAGGCTTTGCCTCACATACTTTGGAAATATTGCTAGGAGGTGTTATTCGTTGGAGAGGGACATGATGTTGGGAAGGGTGGAGGGTCAACAAAGGAGAGAAAGGCCCTCAACCAGGGGGATTGACAAGGTGACTGATGCAATGGGCTGTTGGGTGTCAGGAAGTATGAGGATGGTGCAGAATAGTACTTGTTTCAAATATTTTGTTTACTATGAGTCATACTTGACTCAATGGCACCTAACAACAACAACAATCTTT
>NW_006399828.1:14729496-14749297 GCF_000299155.1 Elephantulus edwardii | reverse complement strand
TTCAGTGAAAATTTACAGAGGCTTTGGATTTCCATTCATTCATTGTTGTAGATTTGCCCTCTCCCAAGGTTCCCCCCCACCAGACATTACCCTCTTGGAAAAGTAAAAGAAAAGATTCTTTCATTATTTTACAAACCCTCCCCCAGGTCCACTCCACCATGTAGCCATCGCTCTAGACTCCTGTCATGACAGAAATATTTCTCCCTTTGATCCAATCCACTGAGAATAATGATGGGATCCTTTATGGTTTGGGAATTCTACAATTCAGAATTTTTATGTGATCCTCATATACCCTTTTTGTTATTATTCACAAACAAGAGAATAATATGAGTTAGCAACAACTTTGCAAGCATCAGCTTATTTAATCATTATCATTTCATATGAAAATTGCCTCTACTTTGCCCACTTCATAAATAGGGGAAATGAGACTTAGCAAGGTTAAGTGATTTCTGCAAAGCCACAAAGTTGTAACCATGCAGGAATTCAACCTCAGGTGTGTCTGCTTAAGAGACAGGTTTTTAATTATAACACTGCTTTCCTGAAAAATAAATCAGTGATTTTTTTTAATAGCTACCATTATTGAGCACTTACTGTATGCCTGAGACTGCTCTAAGTGGTTTTTCTGTTTGTTTGTTTGGTTGTTGTTATTTTTAATTTATTATCAATTTCAGTAAAAATTTACAGAGACTTTGGATTTCCATTCATTCACTGTTGCACTTTTTTCCCTTCCCAACCCTCCCCCCTGGTACACTGGCCTCTTGGAAAAGTAAAACAAAATTTATTTCATTGTTTTACAAACCCTCCCCCAAGTCCACTCCACCATGTAGCCTGCTCTCTAGACACTTATCATGACAAAAATACCTAATCTCCCTCATCTGCTTCAATGCAGTATACATTATTTAGCCCATCTTTCTCAGTCTTCCCCTAACCTCGATGTCAGTCCTGTTTTACAACAGTGGCACTATGCAGTATTTATCCTTTTGTGACTAAGATACTTCACTCAGCATAATGTCCTCCAGGCTCACCCATTTGTCCTTTTGTGACTGGGATATTTCACTCAGCATAATGTTCTCCAGAGTCAATCATTTTGAATAATATTGCATGACTTCCTTCTTTTTCAATGCAGCATAGTATTCCATTGTGTGAATATACTACAGCTTCTCTAGCCATTCATTTGTTGATGGGCACTTAGGTTGTTTCCAACTCCTTGCTATTGTGAACAAAGTCTCAATAAACATGGGTGTGCATATGTCTGCTTGGTGTCATTTATGGTCTCTTTGGGGTATATTCCCAGTAGTGGAATTGCTGGGTCAAATGGTATCTTTATTTGCAACTTTTTGAGAAAGCACCATACCGCCTTCCACAGTGATTACACCATTTTACACTCCCACCAACAGTGAATAAGGGTTCCAGTTTCTCCACAACCTCGCCAGCATTTGTTGCTTGCTGTTCTGTTAAATTTTGCTATTCTGTCTGAGGTGAGATGATATCTCATAGTTGTTTCAATTTACATCTCTCTTAGAGCTAGGGATTTTGAACATTTCTTCATGTGCTTGCTAGCCATCTGAATGTCGTCTTTGGTGAAGTGCCTGTTCATATCCTGTGCCCATTTTTCTATTGGATTATTTACCTTTATCTTGTTGTGGTGCTCAAGTATTTTATAAATTCTGGATAGAAGTCCCTTATCTGATATGTCATTACCAAATACTTTTTCCCAATCTGTGGCTTCACTTTTTACTCTGTTGGAGAAGTTTTTGGATGTGCATAGGGATTTGATTATTAGATTATCCCATTCATCTATTTTATCTTCTCCTGGTTGTAGGTAAATTCGTGATATTTTCTAATAACAAGCATTTTTCTTTGACTTGAACATAATAAATGTCTTTTCCCATCACCTCTTTAGTATAATCTGACTTTTCACCGTCAGTTATCGTCTGCCCTTTACAGCAAAGCTCACACTTGGGAAGACTCACTCTGGGCATTTCCCCCCAGGCTTTGAAGAAAAATTCCTGCAGAAGGTTTACAATCCCTATTACTAACATGATAAGCATGCCCTTTCTAAATCCTTAATGATACTTTTAAAAATATTTAAATAAATTGCTCATTTATGCAAATACAGAGAAGGTTGGCAGTACCACTTAATTTATTGGGTTGATTGGTTGGATTTATGTGCTTGCCATTGAGAGTAGTAACCCCAGAAGTTTTCAAACATCTTGATTGTGAGCGGTTTTCATGCTCAAGTATTTTTACCTCTTTGGGTTAGAGATTGCAACTCTTTACCACTAAGCTACCAGATCTCCTCTAATTTTACCTTTTAATTGTTTATTTTAGTGAGTTTCTCCACTTACTATCCCTGCCAAGGCCATGCACACCAACCCACTATCAAAACAAAGTGGGTGGAGAATGTTATTTCTGCCATCCTGTCACCATCCCAAAGAACACTTACTGAGTTCACAGGGATGGCTAACTTGCAACAACCAGCACAGCTTGCTGGTTCAGTTAGTCTGTGATATTTTAAATTGAAGTGACCTTGTCACCTGCATACACGGGTCATTCCTGAAGAAATCATGTGCAGTTATGGCCAGTTAAATTCAAGCAGTATGACATGTTTGTATCCTTCTATTCCACTTCTATCATTTCTGAAACTCAAAATGTCTCCTCAAACTCTCTTTGGGGATTGTTAGAACAGACTGCCCTGAGGTCATTTTTGTTAACTCATTAACTGAGTCTCTCCTACCATCTCACTCTTTCTGATTGGTTCCTGAGCTACAGCTCTTTTTCTTCCATCTAGCAGACAAACCTAACTGCTGCTCTGGGGAAACCATGCAGGGTGAACTCATGGGATTGTCCTACCCATCCTAGGAGGCAGACTCACTTGCTGTCCTCCAATATTTACCCTCTTGCTGTGTAAACTTCCTTCTGTTGATATTACCATAAGAAGGAAACAGAGAATTGGAGCTAAGTGACACTTCAAACTTTAATGTGTCCTCAATAGAACATAAGCTTCACAGCTCCTAAATTTTACATTTCACATTTAATACAATGGTTTCTTGTTTTCTTCTCTTTGCCATAGAAAATTCTCAAACAAGGTGATGTTACTGTGTAATGTCATTTATAATGAGGAATATTGAAATAATCTTAGTAGTAAAAATTATACTGTCAATCGTATTAAGGACTTATTTTCTCTTTCAAATTGTAACAGATTTAAGGTTCCCCTTAAAAAATAGTGTCATTTTCTTACTTGATTTCTCATCTACATTCTAAAATTAGAAAAATAGTTGACATTTCAGGTAAAGAGAATTAGACCTAACCTGCAATTTCTTTTTCCTCTGCAACATCCCTTAGTAAGCCATCATTAATGACATGCCATTAATAACCATTGCAATTATAAATTATTATAGTGCTTTTTAGAGCTGATTTTATAGTTCTATCCATTTTTATTTTTCTTTTACCCGTGGATGAATTTTTAATAATTAATGAGAGAGACAAAGAAAGCCTAATTGGTGCCCATATATCACAGATTTTCAAATAGAGTGTTTATACAGGAAAAACTGTCTCCAAATAAAGACTTTTGTAAACACTGATTATAAAAACTAATTCTATGTACACGAATCTTTGCTATGTTATACGTTTATCTTCTAACTGAAATGAAAGAGTGGAAGTTTGACTGTTCCAACTGCCGTGAGGGAGAAAGGCAGGCAGGTTCCTTGTGTTACGTTAATAGTTACAACTTTAGAAACCTGTGGAGAGTCACCATAAGTAAAGATTAGTGGGTTCCTGCATTAAAAGATAAAGGTGAAACTCCTTTAAATAAAATTTGGACAAGGACCAGGTGTCCACTTGAACTCCAACAGTATTCTTTTAATGACAACTGAGGCACATTTTAGAACTCCAAGGCTCTAAGGGTCATCACATGAAATCCAATGACCTCGACTGACGTGGCCCATGAGTCACTAGGAGGCCACTGACACTGATTGACAGCCCATATGACCAAACAAATTGCAGACCAAGTGATGATGCAAGTGATATTAGTCATGGAGCTTTTCAGATGATATAAGAAGAATCTGCATAATGTTACATTTTGAAGATTTATTTACTCATAGTTGATGAATTATTTAATATTATGCATGGAGTAGAAGTAAGGAATAAAGTATCACCACTTTTTCAAAAAGAAAAAGTCAATGTCTTAAAATATTGTTATTGTTGTTGTTTTTATGTGCTGTCAAATCGTCTGCAACTCATAGCAACTCTGTGAACAGTAGCTCTGAAGTCTGCTCTATCCAGTCAGTCTCACTGTCTCTAATACCACTGTCCCCATTACCCTAATTACTATGTCAATTCATCTCATTCAGGGTCATCTTCTCCTGTGCCGACCCTCCACTCTTCCAAGCACAGTGTCCTTCTCCAAGGACTGGTCCCTCCTGCAACATGCCCAAAGTATGTGAGATGCAGTTTCAAAATTCTTGCCTCCAAGGAGCAACATGGCTTTACCATCTCCAGGAAAAAATGTATTTGTTCTCTTGGAAGTCCATGACATGGACTTTAATAAAACAACATATGATTAAGAGGTAATGATACAAAAGGAGGAAGTTCCAGCTACTCTGAAGGAATTGGGAGAAAAAACAAAAACAACCAACACACAAGCAAAGACCTAGGAAGTGATAGAATACCAAATGACATATTCCAACAAGGAGATGTGCCCACCAAATTGTGCCAAGAAACCTGGAGGACAGCTATCTGGCCATCTGACTACAAGATATCCAACTTTATTCCCGTTCCAATAAAAGTTTATCCAGCAGAGTGTGGAAATTATCTAACAATATCATTAAATCAAAGTCAAGCAAAATCTTGCTGAAGGTCATCAAATAATGACTGGAACAATACATAGAGAACTGCCAAAAATATAAGCTGGGTTTAGAAGAGGTCGTGACACTAAGGATATCAGAGCCAGTATCAGATGGATCTTGGCTGAAAGCACAGAGTACCAGAAGGATATCTATTTATGTTTTATTGACTATGCAAAAGCATTTAAATGTGTGGATCACAACAAATTGTGGCTAACCTTGAGAAGAATGGGAATCCCAGAACACTTGAGTCTGCTCATGTGAAACCTATTCTCAGACCAGGAAGCAGTCATTTGAACAGAGCAAGGAAACACTACATGGTTCAAAATCTAGAAAAGAGTATAACAGAGATGTTTCTTTCTACATACCTTTTCTTAAAATATTAGATACTAATTTGTATGTGTTGTTGTTGTATACCATTAAGTCAGAAGTGACCCATAGCTGACTTTCCAGGGGGTTTTCTGAGGAAGTTAATTGCATAGGAGGAGATTACTCATCTCTCTCCTGTGAAGTAGCTGGTGGACTCTAACTGTGTGCCTTCAGGATGGCAGCTAGGCTTCTTACCACTAGGTGACCAGAGCTCCTAATTATACTTGGAAAAAAAAATCTTTAAAAGACTATTTTTCTCATGTATTACTTAAAGGGTGTTTGGTTTTGTTTTTTAATAGTTCTGAATACCTTTAGAAACACACGTACAATGTCCACAGTCCTCACTGAATGATTTCACCATAATTTTTTAAGGCACCAGAATCTAGAAATACTGATTTTAGTGTGTTGTAGCAGGAAAAAGAACATGCTGAACTCATCCATTCCACTACTGAGATACTTATTCTTAATCTTCCAAACTTTAAATCCAAGGCCTTTTCAAATCTTTGTTTCAACTAGATGATGAGTCACTAAAATAGAAAGTTTTCCAGTTCCCTATAAAGTTTTTAGATTCTTTGTAAAGTTTTTCTTTACAAAGAATCTTAAGAAATTTTAACTGTTTAAGCAAAATAACCACATACCAAAAATATCATGAAAGAAAATGTATCAGAGAAGGGCTTGTTCTGAAACATAATCGTTTTCATTTAGAAGTCAACTGATTATAAAACCAAAATAGTGCTCAGTGTCCTTGATTATTTTTATAAGATTTTTGTTCCTCTAAACCACACAGTCAAAAACAAAGAAGCAATATCAGCATGCTTGCATCCAATGTGTTTGGCTTTTTTTTTCTTTCCTTCTTTCTGTAGTATCTCTTTCCTATAACCAACTTCATACCATTCTTTTGGGTTGAAAATGCAAATCCTTACAGAAAATGAAGATCCAGCAATGTCTTATACT
Organism: Elephantulus edwardii; assembly: GCF_000299155.1. Taxonomy (NCBI): domain Eukaryota; kingdom Metazoa; phylum Chordata; class Mammalia; order Macroscelidea; family Macroscelididae; genus Elephantulus; species Elephantulus edwardii. The sequence goes on along the minus strand of NW_006399828.1, from coordinate 14,743,130 downwards.
TTTCCATTTTATGATATATATATTTATATTCAAATATACATGAGAGCCAAGAGGAAGAAAAACATTCCCTTTTTAGCTTAAACTTAAACTGGAAAGTGGGTAGGGGTGGGAAACGTAAATTATGAATAAAATTAAAATACAGAATATAATTCTGTCACAGTATATCAAAATCTACTTAAAGATGATCTCTTAGAACTGTATAAAGGAAATATATTATGAGGCATTATTGGCATGACAAGAGTCCAGAATAAGAGCTGCATAGTAAAGTGGTTGGGGGGGGAGGGGGACTGTATAACAATGAAAGAACTTTTTTTCCAAAGAAAACGGCGAACAGGGGGCAGGGGGAGCAGGGAGGAAATATGCAACAATGAATGAATGGAAATCCAAGTTCTTTATAAACTTTCATTAAAATCTCAATTAAAAATTTAAAAAAACATGATCTCTTAAACTGTCCTGAACGTCTTTTTTTCCACATTTGTTTTTCTGAATGGTCAAAGCAAAAGTTATGCACAGAATAAAGGAAAGTCTTTGCAAATCACCCATTTTAATTTCCAACTCCTCCTTGTTAGGATTTCTCTTCTTGACTTTAAAAGAAATTGCCAATTTAGAAAAAATGAATTTTGGCTAAATGGTAAAAACCTAGAAGGTTGATCTTGTATTTCCTGAGTGATAACTGAGCATCAAATGCTCAATTCTCAATTGAAAACATAGTATTTCCAAGACTCACTTTCTCTTATTGACTTGGCAACATAATGAATGGGAAAGAGGACACAAGACACATGCTCAAGCCTCTTCTTTATTTTTCTCTCCTTTTGATAAACCAAAAGATAAAATTTTGCCTTCATCTCTATAATTTTTTTTTTGAGGATGACCCAGAATTAGACAGTGCTTATTTTCAGTGTGCTTAGAGTCACTATGGGTAGGAACTGACTGTATGGCATCTACTCACCTACGCACAACAATGACTTTTCCTGGTGACATGGCTGTAACTGATCCAGGAACTACATTCGGGGCCACTGAGCTAACCATTCCTTCTCAGTCTTCTTAATGATTTTTTGTCTCTCTCTCTTTCTTTCTTTTTTTTTTTTACTTTTTAAATTTTTTATCAATTTCAATGAAAACTTACAGAGAATTTGGATTTCCATTCATTTACTATTGCACTTTTCTCCCCTCCCAACCCTCCCCACTAGTACACTACCCTCTTGGAAAAGTAAAAGAAAAATTCTTTCATTGTTTTGCAATCCCTCCCTCCAGGTCCACTCCACTATATATCTCTATAATTTTTAAAAAATCCTTTTTCCATTTTATTCATGTCTCACATCTGTCATACATCGTTGTTGGTCCAGATTACTAGACTCTTCAAATAACATTAGGACTGAAGGAAGACTCATCAATAAACCTGCATAATCCAAGTGTTGTTGTTGTTGTTATTAAGTGTTGTTGAGTTAAGCACGACTCATAGTGACCCCATGAACGAAAGACCTAAGCCCTGATGTATAACTATTGTCATTTCTCTAAATTCATACAGTTTCCAAAGACTTGTTTTGGAAGTGGATGCAACTCTTGCTTCCTACTCTGTCTTAATCTGGGAGCCCCACCAAACACTGTCCACCATGAGTAAACATTATGCCATTTGACACTCTAGTGGTGCAGAGCTCAGTGTTACAACAACCCCAAGTTACCTCAGAAGAGTGAATTGACATCCCAGTGCTGTACCACTTAGAAGAATGTTCATTCTAAACACAATTAACACCAACTGACTTTGAATTACCCAGGCCCACACTCCACATCCTAATTGGCTCTAAACAAGAAGCTTCCAGCCAACAGCTCATTGTTAGCCAAATCAAGCAAATCCAGTCAGCTCACACAGAGTTGTGAGTGAAATAAAAACAAAGTGTCCACACTTGAACTTCAACCAAAACAAGAACACACCTTTCAGAGTCCAATGGCTTCACACATGAAAGTGACAAAAACTAAATCAAAGACTACAGCCAACAATAATGGATTATATCTCAACATAAAGAAAACAATAATACTTAACACTGGAATAATAGTAACATCATGGAATTTGGAGACAAGAAGGAAGTTGTCGATGATTTCCTTTTACTTGGATTCTCAATCAATATCTATGGCATTAGCAGTGTAGAAACAAAAACTGTGTTGCATTGGGTAAATGGACATATTTAAGGTGCTAAAGAACAAACTTTGAAAGCAGTCATGGCATCTACTTCCTAAATAATATGCCTCTGGAAATTCTATGAACTTTGACAAATGTCAATAGTTGTAAAGGGGCCTTTCGTTCATAGGGTCTCTATGAGTCATGCTCAACTCGAAGGCAATCAACAACAACAACAAAGAGCGAACTGACTTTAGTCAGTTTAAAGACTAATGTGTGTCAGACCCAAGCTCATGGCTTGAGTTATATGGCTTCAGTTGCTTCATATGCATCTGACCATTGGGCAATAAATACAGATAACAGAATCTAATCTAATCTAATCTATGCCTTTGGATTATAGTGTTGAATTAGATTGTTGACATGGACTTCCTAAAGAACAAATATGTCTTAGAGGAAAGGAAACCCGGGTGCTTCTTAGAGACAAAGATGGTAGAAGTTTGCCTCACATATTTGTGTATATTATCAGGAGGGGTCAGGCCTTAGAAAAAGACCTACTAGGAAAGGTACAAGGTCAGTAAAAGAATGATTTGCAATGAGATAGATTGACACAGTGACTGTTTAAATGGTCTTGAACATAGAGGAAATCAGGATGATCTACACTGAAGAAGGGTTCAGATCTATCATTCATAAGGTCATTGAGAGTCATATTTGACTCCAGAGCACCTAACAATAACAATAGCCACATATATGGAGATAAATTTTACATTGAGTGGTAGACTCTTTGTCTTAATATAATAAACTCAGAATATTAAATATTATTTTAAATTATATATTTAAATATATTCCAAGTCATCCAAAAAGAAATTTAAATTTCTTATCCTCCTAAGTCTTTTGTGTACTTAATTTAATCAACCATATAAAATACCAACCCAATCTATCTCAAAAACTACCATATAACCACAGTAGACAAAACAGCCCCGTGTGAGTACAACAACAGATATATGGACCAATGGGACATAAATGAGAACCCATAAGTAATTCCATCCATCTATGCATAGCTAATCTTTGACAAAGGCCTGAATTTTTTAAACAAATGCTACTAGCAAAATTGAGTATCCATTTGATAAATATGAAAAAATAAACTGTACCCATAACCCAAAGCATATTATAAAATAAATATCAAGGAAAAAACTCATGAATAAATATGTAGTTATTGTTGTTGTTAGGTGCCATCAAGTCATAGACAACTCATAGTACCCTAAGAATCAAAGACATGAACACTTGTATGACTATCATCACTTCTCCAAGTTCATAGAGTTTCTGGAGGCAAGCTACTTTGGAAGTGGATGCCACTCCTGCTTCCAAGCTTATTTTAATCAGGAAACTCCACCAAACACTGTCCACCATGGGGAACCATTATCACATTTGACACATCAATGTCACAGTGCTTAGCATCACAGCAACCATGAGTTACCTCTGTGCAGCAAATGGACACAGCAGTGCTATACCACTTAGAGGAATGTTTGATCAAAAACATTTAAAAACATGCCTGAGGGCTGCAGATTAAAATCACCCACTTTTGGCATGATAGCATAACTTTCTATCCACTAGGCCAACAGAGCTTTCTCTATGTTGTTGTTAAGTGCCATCAAGTCATCAACTCATAGCAACCTATGAACTCACATTCACTGATGAATAAACAGCCACCCTAATCCTTACCAGAACCAGCAAACAAACCTCTGTAGAATCTGGCTGCTGCAGACAACTTCCAACCTGGATTCCAGCCCCCAATCCAGGCCATGGTCTTTGCAATTGCTTGCTGTGTATCAGAGAGCTGAACAATGACTAGGAATGATAGCAGGAGAATTGATGGCTTTGAGCTGTGGTGTTGGAGAAGAGTATTAAGTATACCATAGACTGCCAGGAGAACAAACAGGTTCATCTGAAGAGGGTGAAACCAGATTGTTCCTTGGAGGTGAGGATTTTGAGGCTTTGTCTGACATACTTTGAGCATGTTGCAAGGAGGGACCAGTCAGTCCTTGGAGAGGGATATCATGGTAGAGGGACAGAGAAAAAGAAGATGACCACCAATGAGATGAATTGATTCAGTGACTGGGGTAATGCAGGTAGATGTGTCAGAGACAGTAAAGTTGCAAGGGTAAAGCAGGTATTAGGGCTATTGTACGTGGGATCACTATGAGTAACAAGCAACTCGATAGCACATTAACAACAACAACAACAAGGAGTAAAAGGAGCAAAGATGGCATCGGGATGGCCATATCTGACTTTTACCAACTCCACAATGGGGGACTATCCCCATCAATAGCATGCACAACACAAAACCAATTCCCGTGAGGTCGTATATCTCTCACATAGTCCTAGACCTCTTTCTACTCATCACAACCTCAATCGTATTGCTCTCCTGGGTCCAAAATCTATTGTAATAGCTCATCGACCTCACATAGGCATATTACAGAGGTCAAAAGACTACAATTTAGGTTGACAGCAAAATCCAACCACTCAGTAAGATAAGGTTCTGAAATATACTTGCAAGAAACCCACCTTTCAACCTCATGGCTTTTGGCCAGTGTTACAAAGCTTTAAGTCTTGCCAATTATGACTCTTCCTTCTAAATCTTCTGGCAAATTTAGGCAAGGCTCTTAGCTCTGGTGTAGCAGTCCCAAGGGGAGCTGTGTCAAACAGCAGGTCTCTCATTACTGCTGCAAGTGCTGCTGCACTATAGGTCTGGCTGGTGCAAGAATCTCTGGCCTTAAATAGCTAATTGTACTCTCTTGCTCCTGTGTTAATGGTGTGATTCTCAAAATCTGCGGCTGAATTTGTTCAATGTAATGGTGAGACTAGCCAGTTCCCTTGTAGATACTAACATACCCTATTTGCACATTTCCCCCCAATCCAAATGGCAAAATAAAAATCAATGGCCAGGAAAGGATTTGAATAACACACCCTCAAAAATCACAGTAGAGAAATAGTTGAAGAAGTTATCAATAAGAAAATTGTTTAATAAATTATGGTGCACAAATAAAAAAATTGTACTATCATTAAAAAATTAAATTATTTATACATAGTTACCCAGAGACTTATCTACAAGTTTGAACTTCTAGTCAAGATGAAATAGTAATCTCTGGATATCTCCCCAATTCTACCCTTCAAAAAATTTTTAACATAAATATTAATGCATGAAACAGTGACTTTAAAGACTTTGGACACCAGACAATAAAGAAAAGTAATCTTTGAGAGAAAGGTAAGAAATTCTGTCTGAACAGCACACCCAGGGTAAAGCTGCTGTTGTTACTGTTGTTGTTGCTATGTGCCATCAAATCAGAACAGACTCAAATCTAGTTCTCTAGCAGGTTTTCAAAGGTTGTAAATCACATAGGAGGAGATTTTTTATCTTTATCCTGTGGAACAGGTTTTAGATTTGAACTATGTGCCTTTGGGATGCCAGAGCAACTCCTTACCACTAGACCACCATACCTTCCTAAAAAACTATTAGTTCCTCTGAATTAAAAAGACTGAACTGGAAGCCTGGGAGGCCAAGATGTCTGATATTTTGTAGGACAGAGTATCTCAAGAGAAAAATAATACCAGCCATAGGGAAATGACTTGATGACAGTGGATTTGATTTGGATTTGGGTCTGTTATTTCACTGAAACGTGTCCTCCTGGAATGGCTTCAGATCCAAATTTTAAAGATATCTCAGTCTCAGAAGTTTTAGTTATCACCAGTCAAGTGTACCAGTTTTTTTAAAAAAAGGAAAAGGAAAAAACAAAACGCAAGGTGAATTTTGTCCTACATTTTCCTCCCACTGTATGTAGGTCTATCTATTGTGCTCCTGACCAAAAAGTCGATGATAGTAGCCAGGCATCATCTAGTTTTTCTGGTTTTAGGATAGATGAGGCCATCGTTTGTGTTAGTTGGACAACTGAAATGCAACAAAAATACAAAGGCAATTAGGCAGATAAAAGATGGTCTTTTTCTTTTTCAATAAATGACACTGAAACAATTGACTAGCAATATAAAATACATAAATAAATTTTGAGCCTTATCTCATGACTTTAAAAACAAAACAAAACAATATGGGTCAGAAACCGAAATATAAAACATTAAAAGCTATAGAACTTTTAAAATAAGACATTAAAAACAAAAATCTTTGTGAACTTATCTTGGCAATGTCTTATTTATTTATCTCAACAACAACAACAAAGAACTATCCATAACAGGACATATTTAATTTCATAAAAATTATAAACACCTGCTATTCCAATGACATGTAAGAATAAAAAGACAAGTTATAAACTAGGAAAAGCTATGTAAAGATATGTGTCTAATGACATGTTTATATTCATAATATGTAAAAAATTCTAAAAACTACTAAGAGCTGGACAATGACTACAGATGACAGAAAAATCAATGTGGTACTGGAGAAGAGTCTTGAACACATCATGAACCACCAAGAAAACAAATAGGTCTGTCTTGGAGAGGGAAAAGCCAAGATTCTCCTTGGAGGCTAGGATTTTGAAGCTCTGTCTCACTTTCAGCATGTGGCCAAGAGTCCTTGGAGAGGAAATCATACTTAGAAGGGTGGAGGGACAATGCAGGAGAGGAAGACTCCTGATGAGATAAATTGATACAGTAACTGGGGCAATGGGAGTTAGTGTGTTGGAATTAGTGAGACTGGCTCAGGACAGGGCAGGGTTCAGAGCTGCTGCAGATAGGATTGCTATGGGTTGCAGGCAACTTGATGGCACTTAACAACAACAACAACTAAGAAACAAACAATTGGATTTTTTTTTTTTAGAAAGAACAATGATTTGTATAGACTTTTCTCCAAAGAATATAAATGAATTATACTGTAAAACATATAGAAAAATGTCAAAAGATATTTTTTTGGTGTTGTTATGTACCATCTAGTTGGAAATGACTTAAAATTGACCCTCTAGCGGATTTTCAAAGGCAGTAAGTCACATGGGAAGCAATTGTTCATCATTTTCCAACAGAGCAGTTGGTGAATTTGAACCATGTGCCTCTGGGTTGACAGTTCAACTCCTTATCACCAAGCTACCAGAGAACCCCAAATATGCATTATGAAAATGCAAGACAAAAGGACAATGAGATACCATTCATGGTGTTAGCTGCTATTGAGTTGACTCTGACTAGTACCAAATCTGTGGTGAGCCTGCTCCAATCTCACAGTCCCCAATGTGCTTAAACCCATAGTTGTAATCATTGTGCCAATCAGTCTTATGAAATGCCACAACAAACCTATGAAAAGCCTCAACCAGCTATGGTGGTTGTCCTCTGCCTGAGAAAAATAATACTATTTAAAAACCAAAAAGCCAAATCCATTGCTATAGAGCTTATCACTCCTTCTAAATCATAAAATTCTTCAGAAGAGAACCTACTGTATGTTTATTTCACAAAACCCAAGACAAATTTCCAACCCTGGCATACCCCATTACCCTTTAGTCAGTTCCATTTTATGGTGACCCTGAATCAGGTTCCTGAGGCTGTAAACCTTTATAGAAGGAAATTGCCCATCTTTCTCCCTCGGACTGGTAGATTCAAACTGCCAATCTTTTAGTTAACAATCCAACATAAAATGCATGATAGCTCCTATATAAAAACCAAACTCTGCCCCTGACATGGTTCAAGGCCAGAGTAAAATAGTCTCATAAGGTTTCAAGGATGTGATCTTGACAGAAGCAGAATGCCACATCCTTTTTTCCTGTGGGATGACTAGGTTCAAATCATCAAACTTTTAGTTAGCATCCACTTTGCCACCAGGGATCCTTTCAAATCTAATGTTTCTGACGTTGTTGTTATGTGCCATCAAAACGCTTCCAGCTCATAGCAACCCCATGTACAATAACTCTGAACCCTGCCCTATCTTGAGCCAGTCTCACTAACTCTGACACACCTACCACCACTATCCCAGTAACAATGTTAACCCATTTCATCCAGGATCTTCCTTTCCTGTGCTGCCCTTCCATGCTTACAAGAATGATATCCTTCTCCAAGGACTGATCCCTGTTGGTCACATGCCCAAAGAAGATAAGATGGAGCTTCAAAACCTTGCCTCCAAGGTTTCACTCTCTCTAAGACAAAGCTTTTTGTTTTCTTGGAAGTCCATGATATGTTCAAGACTCTTATCCAGGACCACAACTCAAAGGCATCAATTCTTCTTTTGTCATCCTTAGTCATTGTCCAGCTCTATGAAGCATTGTAAGTAATTGCAAAGACCATGGCCTGGATAAGGTGCACTTTAGTCTCTAGACTGACATCGTTACTTCTCAGCACTGTGGAGAGGTTCCTGACAACATCACATATCGCAACTGAGGCTGAGCTCGCAAGTTTGGAAAATACTTCTCTGTCAGATGTTGTTCCAAAGCTAAACATTCAAATTAATGCAGACTAGCAAGAAGGATTAGCCTCCCACTTCTGAAATATAACAGGCCTTTGAAAACTCTACATGCAATAAAACACATATATCACATATTTCAACTAATTCACTTCTCATTTTTTTTCCAAGAGAGATTAATGCTTATGTCCTTTCTAAATTTATACAACATTGGCCATGGCAGCTTTGGTTGTAATAGTTAAGAAAGAAAACAACTCAAATGTCCATCTGTGGATGATAAGCAAATGCCATATATCCCTACTGAACAGTACTTAGCAATTTTTTAAAAACTGTAATATTGATACACATAAAAATGTGTCTATATAGCACAAGAGTTATGCTGAATGACAAATGTCAGATAAAAAATATTGCATACTATACATACTTTTCCCATAAATTAGTGCATACTACACACATTTTTCCCGGGGTAGTCTGCTATCAGACAATCGGAGACCTCTCCAAAGTATTGAAGAGCAACAATGTCAGTCTGGAGCCTAAGGTGTGCTTGATCCAGGCCGTGGTTTTTGCAATTATTTGCTTTGCATCAGAAAGCTGGACAATGACTAGGGAGGTGAATTGATGCCTTGAGTTGTGGTGCGGGAGAAGAATATTGAATATACCGTGGACTGCTGGGAGAACAAACCAAGTATATCCTGGAGAGGTTGAAACCATACTGCTACTTAGAGCTTATTTTAAGACAATTTTACATCAAACATGCTGTAAAAACACTATTACATATTAAAGTCCAAATACAAAACAAAAAATGCATCAGTATCATACTGCTTTTCTGAGCCTCACACTTAAATTGGTGTCTTTCACTCACTGCTGTAAAGTCAATTCCAATTTATTGTAATCCTCCACTGGATTTCTGAGATTGTAAATCTTAATGGTAAGAGATTGAACTATCTCTTTCCTGCATTGCCACTGGTGGATTTGAACCACCAGGAATGCATAGTCTTTTGGTTTGCACAATACACTGCAGACTACACCACCAGCACTCCATATTGTATTAGTCCCAACTTATTAAGTCTCCAATATAGCAGGAAGAATATGAGGGGTTACCATTTAATCTTCACAACTGATCACTAGCTATCATGTCTTTCCTGAATAGGCTCCATTAGATTTACAAACCTCCATGATCGCACTCATCATTCTAAATTGCAATTATTTCTGTATAGGCCAAAGTTCATTGAGAACAATATTTTGCATGTTCACTTTTATATTTTGAAGGCCTGCCATGAAGCCTGGTTGAAGAATGACTCTCTAAATCAGACAACAAATTATTAGACTATGTATGATGTTTTTCTTTTTTTTTTTCTTGTGAAGGTATGTAAAAAGAGCAAAGCCAAGTGGGGACAGCTTACCTTTACCACCTTCACAAAGTGAACTGTCCCTGTCAACAGCATCAATAGCACAAAACAAATTCTCATGAAGTCAGACATGACCTCCAAATTCCCATATCTATTTTTAGCCACCTCAACACCGAATATCCTGCTTTGTTAGGTTCAAAATCTGATGTGAAAGCTTACAGACCACATAGAACCATATTGTGGAAGTCAAAAGGTTATAGTCCAGGTTAATAACAGGATGCAGTCAATACAGCTACCAAAATGTGCATGTAGACACTTCAGCCTTAAGCCTCATGGCTTTTGGGCCAGTGTTCCCAAGTTCTCTGTCCTGCCAATATTGGCTTCCAACAAAGTTCTCAGTCCTGCCAATATTGGCTATCCTCCCTACCCAAAGTCCTATATCAGATCTCTAGTTCAGCCATAGGTGTTACTGCTGTAGCTGAAGTAGAAGGTTGTCCTACCTTTTTTGTTGTTTCCTCAATAGTACCAAAATATCTGTAGCTAGAATTGTTCAATTCACTGAATAGACTAGCCAATACTACTGTGGACTGTTGAGATTACCCAATCCCCTTATAGAATGGTAAGTAGCCAACCCCCTGGTGACCCCATCCACGTATTCCTAGCTGATCTACATAGCAAAGTCAAATAATGGCTAGAACTATTATTGAAAGATAAACTTCATAAGGTGCTTGCATCCTTGCTAGGAAACTTATAATCTTGGAAAATGTCTCCTTTTTATTCTTCTTCTTACCCCTTTTGTAATATAAATGATACTAAAATTCAAAGAATGAGGAAACAACTAAATCAATATTTAAGAGATTATATTTAAACTCAGACTCCAGAAGATCTTTCATCACCTCTTTGCTGTAAAAAAAGATAAAACAAAAATTAAAATATTTAACTTTATTGATACCAGTATTCAAAACACAATTTGGCTTGAAAAAGCCATATCTGACATTATGTTTCTTAACAGTCTTTTTCTTCATTCTGTGCATGTGTCTTAAGTGGTAACCATTTTACCTCAATGGAAACAAAGAAAAGGGAATTTTTTTCACTCAGAAATTGCTGAGAATTACGGTTAAACCATGTATGATAAAGAGTACAGAACTAACAGGCTGCACAGCACTAGGTAATTAATGAAAATATTGACAACCAAAGGAGACCATCCACAGAGAAGCTAGGGAAGGACACTTACTTATGAAGGAGAGGAGTGATTTGCCTTTTAATGAAGAAGCTTATTTGCCATGTGAGTGCTTTATCTATTTAATTCAGTTTAAAAACTACTTCTCCAAGAATCATATTTGCTCTTCATAAACAGGCAAAGAATATTTTCACAATAGCAAGCCATAAAGATAAATGTCTAAGACAAGAAGAGATTCATCTTCTGAAAGATTCTTTTGTATTTATTTTTTATGGTAAGATAATCATACAGAAGAAGGATGGGAAATCTCCTCCTATGCAATTAACTGACTCTGAAAACTCACTGGAAGGTCAGCTATGGGTTTTCCTCGTTTGGGGAAATAGCATGGGTCAGCACATCTGGAGTGCAATGGATAAACCTCGGCCTGGGAAAACCACCTTCATGATCATTGTATTTCCCTTGCCAGGCAAGTATCATTTCAAATTTTTCAAGATGTTTTCACATGCTTTATTCCAAATGATCTTAAGGCAAAGAAGGTATGGCTGTTGTTGGATAACATCTAGTTGACTCCCTACATAAATAACGTGTACATTGCAACCTGAATTTAAAAAAAAAAAATAAATGCATAAACACTGCCCAATCCTATGCCATTCTCATGATCTTGCTATACTTAAGCTGCCCGTCACTGCCTTTACGGTGTTGATCTGTCTTGTCAAAGATCTTCTCAATCACTGACTTTTTAGTTTTCATAGCAAAATGTCCTTCCGCAAGGACCAGTCCCTCATGATAATATCTTTAAAGTATGTAAGTTAGGTCTCATTATTCTTACATGTAAAGGGCTGCATTTCTTCCAAAACAGACTTATTCATTCTTTTGGTATTCCGTTATATTTCCAAATTCTTTTTCAATGTTGTTGTTGTTGTTAAGTGTCATTGAGTCCCAGACAACCCATAGCAACCCTATGAATAGCAGATCTGAACCTCATCCTATCCTGTGCCATTCACACACTTTCCAACAAATGAGAGCCTGTTGTGGTAGTCACCTTGTCAATCCATCTGGTTGAGGGTCTTCCTATCCTTCACTGACCCTCTACCTTTCTGCGCATTATGTCCCTCTCTAAGGGAGAGACATTCCTAGCATCATGTTGAAGTAAATGAAGTGAAGGCTCATCATCTTTACCAACAAAGAGCATTCTAGCTATACCCTCTCCAAGATGTGTTTGCTTATTCTTTTGGCAGTCCATTGGATTTCAGTGCTCTTTTCCAATGCCATAGTTCAAAGGCATCAATTCTCTTGTCATCCTTACTCATTCTCCAGCTCTCAGATGCATACAAGTGACTGGAAAGACCATGGCCTGAATCAGATGCACCCTAGTCCTCAAACTGATATCATTACTCTTCAATAATTTGGAGAGGTCCCTAACTGCAGACTTTCCCAGTGTAACATGTCTCCTGATTTCCTGATTGCTGGTGCCAAGGTTGTTAATTATGGATCCAAGCAAGATGAAATTGTTGACAGTGATTATGCCTGAACAAAACTGAACAATGATTGTGCCTGAACTTGAAACTTGTCTGATTATGCCTGTAATCTTTTCATTGTTTTCCTCTCTATTCTGATTGCTATTCAACAAATGTAAGGATGTTATCTTCTTTCCATTAAAAAGTAGGAAAAAAATCCTTTGCCTATTATCTTCTGACCTGTCTTATCTTCCTCTCCTCTTCTTCCCACACAGCTTCCAAACAAGTTCCTCACTACAAACTCACCACTGCAATCTGGCCTCCACTTTCACTACTCATGGAACTGCTCTCTTGAAAATCACTATTAATTGTCAAACTCTCAGACATCACCCTAGGACCACACCTCAGTGCTTATCACCATTAAACAAAAGTTCTTCTTTCCTCCTAACATTTCAAAACCTGCTAATTTCTCAGTATATAGAAATTTCAGGAAAATTAAGTTCTTTGAAAACATTTTCAAATATATACTAAAAATAATAACAGTAAAATTGGGGTTTATTTAAGGATAGTTATCAGGGGAAATGGGGCATTAATCACTGGGTTGTACAATTTCATGGGTGGAGGGTGAGGAGAATTGAAAGAATTTGTTCTCGAAAACAATGTATTTGAATTTTGTAAATAAACTAGTAGGAAATTTTTGAAACAGAATAGTTATTAATGGTCTTTTGTTTTCTAAATTAATCCTAGATGATTTTAGATATTTTATCTCACTTCATTTCCACAATAACTTTGTGATGCAGAGATGGCCAACTTAATATAACTGAGAAAATTTGCCTGGAGAATTTTTTAAAATGTATCCAAGTGACCAAAGTTCATAAGCAGCCCCAGTTTTCGGATCATACTGGCTTTTACCACATCATTCCTCCACTCACTAGGCAATGTCAGAGGTTGAAATTCTCTGCCTGAGTCAATTTCTCAAATACATAATGATGAACACCAAAACAAAAATTTGGAACAAAGGGTTTTGCAAATATTTTTCTACCAAATTTTGTAAAAAGAGTTGGATAGCTGGCTTTGAGTCAGTTCCAACTCAACAGCAAAGATAGGAGATTGCTTAATGACATGGTCATAATATGAACATGTTGTTGTTGTT
>NW_006399828.1:14710905-14727279 GCF_000299155.1 Elephantulus edwardii | reverse complement strand
TTTGCATTCCAGTCACCCACTATCATCAATGCATCTTGATTGCATGTTCGATCCATCTCCGACTGCAAAAGCTGGTAGAAATCATCCATCTCTTCTTCTTTAGCTCTGGTTGTTGGTGCATATATCTGAATGATAGTGGTATTCACTGGGCTTCCTTGTAAGCGTATGGATATAATCCATAATATGAACATATATTTCATAAAATTATAAAACTCTATGCCACTTATTTTACCTGTCCCATGCTCCACGCACGACTTTTGTTAATATCCATTGTTGTTTTGCCTTTTTACAATTATTTCACATTGCTCTTGTTCTACATTGATGCTCCCAAAACTATTGTTGTTATGTGTCATTGAGTCACCTGTAACTCATAGAGATTCTAAGTATAACAGCTCTGAAACCTTCCTTGTCCTGAGTCAGTCTCACTGACTCCAACACACCTACTCCATTTATTAGTGCTCCAGTTATTGTATGAATCCATTTTATTCAGGGTCTTTCTCTCTTGCACTGTCCCTCCTCCCTTCTGAGCATGATGACCTTCTCCAAGGACCAGTGAATCCTGGCCACATGCACAAAGCATGTAAGGCACAGCTTCAAAACCCTAGCCTCCAAGGAGAAATTTGGTTTCACCTTGTCCAAGACAGACCTATTTGTTTTTCTTGGCAGTCCATGGTATATTCAAGACTTTTCTCCAGCACTAAAACTCAAACGCAGCAATTCTTCTGACATCCTTATTCATTGTCCAGCTCTCTGGCACACAGCAAGTAACTGGGAAGACCATTGCCTGGATTAGGGGCACCTTGGTTTCTAGACTGGTGTTGTTGCTTTTCAGTACTCTGGACAGATGTCTAACAGCAGATTTTCCCAATGCAGTGTGTGTGTGTGTGTGTGTGTGTTGTTGTTAAATGTCGTCGAGTTGTAGACCACTCATAGCGATTCTATAACGACCTGAACACTTGTATAACTTTAATCGTTCTCCAAGTTCATGGAATTTGCAGAGGCAAGCTATTTTCAGGGCAAGCTATTTTAGAAGTGGATGCCACTATAATTTGTATTATATACTGGTTTGTTTATGAAGTTCATATACATTGTTTTTCACACTGGATCTCTCTCCTTTCCTTTACCCATTCCTCCCTCCACTTATCAAATTGTGCAACCCTATGACTAACCTCCTACCCCCACCCATCTTCACTCCTCTACTTCCCCCTTCCCATCTGGATCCTCATACATGTTCTACAGTGATGGTCTTACACAGTATGTGTCCTTATTGGACTGGTTTAGTTTAATTAGCATAATTCTCTCCAATCTCTCCCAAATTAGGTAGTAATTTACAACATCATTGCTCCAATGAACTGTGTAGTATTCCATCATGTGAATGCACCATAATTTCTTACTCCATTCCGTTGTAGCTGGATATTTGGGATGTTTCCATGTTTTTTTGATGGTGAATAATTCTGCTATAAACATTGGTATAAAAGTCTCTGTGCCTCAGTTCTCTTTTTATCAGGTTATATTTCAAGCAGTGAAATAACTGTGTCATATGGAATATCTATGTTCAGCTTTGTGAGGAAATACCAAACAGTCTTCCAGAGTGATTGTACCATTTCACAATTCCACCAACAATGTATAAGAGTTCTTATAATTTCCTAATTGCTAATGCCAAGAGTGTGGATTATGGAGCCAGGCAAGCAGTCATTGTTAAAAATCTCAATCTCCTCTCCATCTATCTTGGTGCTACAAATTGTCCCAATGGTGAGAATCTGTCTTCTTGATGTTGAGCTTCAATCCATATTGAAGTCTACAATCCTTGGCCTTCTGATACAAGCATGTCAGGTCCTCCACCGTTTCAGCAAGCAAGGTTGTGTCAACTCCATAACATAGGTTATTGGTGAATCTTCCTCCAATCCTGATGCCACATTCCTCCTCAGAAATACAAGTGAGGTTTAGAAGAGGTCATGGCACCAGAGACATTACTGCCAATGTCAGATGGATCTTGGCAGAAAGCAAAGAGTACCAGAGGAATGTCAATCTGTATTTCAATTACTATGCAAAGGCATTTGACAAATTGTGGTTAACCTTAAGAAGAATGAGAATTTAAAAAAAAAAGAATGAGAATCCCAGAACACTTGATTGTGCTCATGCAAAATCTATGCTTGGACCGGGAAGCAGTCCTCAGAACAGAGAACAGAAACACCGCATAGTTCAAAATCAGGAAAGGAGTGTGTCCTGTCTCCTCACCAATTAAAAAACTACTCATTGGTAACTAAAATTATCAAAGTGTTAAAAACTATTTGAAAACCATACATTATACAATTTATATAATGAGAACATCAAGAGCATTGTGTTTGCCTTTGGCTAAATGTTGCCTCGAGTTTTTCACATTGATCTTATGTGACAGAGCAGAACTGTCCCATAGTGTTTCCAAGGCTGTAAGCTTAACAAAGACAACTGCTACATCTTACAACTGCAGAGAGTTAGCCACTGCACCACCAGGATGCCATACATTTGAGGAAGGACTGACTGCTCTTTTATCACCTTGTTCAGTGCTCTTCAAGGCAATAACAAATACTCCCAGAAGAAAGGATTGCATGAATAAATATATTTGCAAAACACCTGCATATTTTCCTTAGACCTGACTATTTACATGGAGTTTCATTTTTATTAACTGGGGGAAAGTATTCCAATATTTCACAAACTTACTTGACTGCCATATCCTTTCTTATATCACAAAATCCATGTGGCAATGTTCTTCTACAAGTATGAGATTGCTGCAAGACCAACCTCTGGATACAAGGAATAGAAAAAATTCCAGTAATAAAAATACTTGTACTTTTATGCTCTTTCTGAGAAAGAAAATAAGCTTTATTACCAACACAATTAATTTTTATGAGGACATAAAATATTGGCCACACTCAAGTAACATTTTTCAATTGTTCTAATAAATGAGCTTTATAAAATTTTTACACTTTGTTCATTCTTTTTGGTATTTTTATATATTTACTTAGTACTATCTAGCCAGCTATCTATAATTAGGTACATATGGAGGTTGATATGAACCTTTTGTCTTACTCTACCTTGTTTATAGGATACAATAGATAGATGATAACAAATTCTAAGAAGGAACTCATATTAAGTACCATTGAATAATAAATTTTAGCCAAATTATTTTTTTAAATGAAAACAGAATAATAGCATTTACTAACTGTGAAATTTTGCCAGTTCACAGCATTTTCAGGATCTCTTTCAACATGCACCATTACCATGCTATGATTACACACCTTAGGGACCTGATAATCCTGATAATAATAGTATGAGTAAGGGCAGCAGATGAATCAGGATGTTGATTTCCCTACAAAACATTTTAGACTTAATATAGATTCTTTTTAATGAAGTTTATTATATAAAAAGTAAATTAATGCTATAGAAGAGGAGATGAGGTAAGATTGGGAAGAAATGTATCATCTCATCCAAGAAGAATGTTGGTGCTAGATGATTCCCAAGAAAACAGATCAATACCAGGTGAAGGAAACTTAAGGCTCAGAGAGGATAGACATTTTCCAAGGCCTTGCCTTTAGAACCTGGAACAAAATCTGCCTCCATAAATCAACTTTCATCCAAAAAACAGGTTCATAAAATGACTGATAACACCAGAAAGGCAACCAACTATATAAGATCAAAAGAGCAACTTTTGCCCAAGGGAAGAGCTCTAAAGGTAGAAAAAGGAGAGAAGGACCAATGGAAATGAGAATTACAGGGAAGAAGTGAGGGAAATGTAATTATATTGTTGTTGTGTTCCATAGAGTCTGAACCAACCCATAGCTGACCCTCCAGCAGGTTTTCAGGGGCAGTTAATCACACAAGAGAAGATTGTCCATCCTTCTCCTATGGAACAGTTGGTGGCCTTGAACAGCATGCTTTCAGGACTGTAGTGCAGGTTCTTGCCACTAGGCCACAAGAGCTCTCTTGTTATATTGAGTATTTTTATTAATGTTATAAAATTACATATATATAAATGTTGAATGAAAAACCATGTTGCTTTGCAAACCTTCACTCAACTTGTTGTTATATGCCTCAAGGCACCTGTGACTCATAGTGATTTTATGTATAACAGCCCTATAACCTGCTCTATCCTGTGCCACTCTTACTGTCTCTGACACACCTACTCCCATTACCCCAGTCACTGAATCAATCCATCTCATTGAGGGTCTTCCTCTCCTGCATTGTCCCTCTACTCTCCTAAGCATGACGTCCCTCTCCAAGGACTGGTCCCTCCTTGCAACATGTCCAAAGTATGTGAAATGAAGCTTCAGAATCCTTGCCTCCAAGGAGCATCCTGGCTTCACCTTCTCCAGGAAGAACCTATTTGTTCTCCTAGAACCTATTTGCATGGAATATTCAGTGCTATTCTCCAGCACCACAGCTCAAAGACATCAAGTCTCCTTCTGTCAGCCCTAGTTATTGTCCAGCTATCTGATACATAGCAAGTAATTGCAAAGTCTATGGCCTGGATCAGGCACACTTTAGTCTCCAGAAGACATCGTTGCTCTTTAGTACTTGGGAGAGGTCTCTGACAGCAGACTTTCCCATTGCAACTCTCCTTTTAATTTCCTGACTGCTGGTACAAAGAATGTTGATTGTGGAACAAAGCAAACTAAAATTGTTAACAATCTCACTCTCTTCAGCATCTATCTATCGTGATGCAGCCAATCAGCCCAGTAGTCTCTCAGCTTACAATTTTTAAAACATGTACCAAATTCAAACAACCAATATGGAACAAAGTTAGGTTTAGAACCCCAATCTGTGGCAGCCAAGCTTTCATCGTAGATTTCACTCAATAATGTTACCATAATATTGATATAAAATAGAGTTCATTCACGTACTGTAGAATGAAAAGACTCTTTAAAAACCAAACACAAAAGAATACAGAAGTTCTCTTGGTTTTTCTATGCACCAAGTAATTAATTATAAAATAAAAGATAAAAATTCACTAGTCATCTGAAGTTGACTTTGGCTTCTATAAAGAGTCTTAGCAACCTATTTTTTCCCCACATTGTTCTAAATGCTTTTCACATATTAACTCAATTAACCATATCATAATATAATGGTGGTTTTTATTCTTTTTATTTGATAAATAAGTAAACTAAAGAACTGAAAGTAAACAAGGTGGCATGTGAATGAGGCTGTATTTTGACCCAGGTAAGTCTGAATCCAGAATACAAAAACATAGCAAGTACTCTATAGAGTACTCTCACATATTTATGTGGTGGTGTTGTTATTTGCCTTTGAGTCACTTTGACCCATAGCGTCCCTATGTAGAACAACCCTATATCCTGCTCTATCCTGTGCCAATCTTATTGTCTCTGATACATCTACTCTCATTAGCCCAGTCACTGAATCAATCCATCTCATCAAGAGTCTTCCTCTCTTGCACTATCCCTCCACCCTCCCAAGCATGACATCCCTCTCCAAGGACTGGTCCTTCCTTGAACATGTCCAAAGTATGTCAGATGAAGCTTCAGAATCCTTGTCTTCAAGGAGCAGCCTGGTTTCACCCTCTCTAGGATGAACATGCTTGTTCTTTTGTCAGTCCATGGTATATTCAATACTCTTCTCCAGCACCACAGCTCAAAGGCATCAACTCTCTTTCTATAATCCCTAGTCATGGTCCAGCTTTCTGACACATAGCAAGTAATTGCAAAGACCATGGTTTGAATCAGGTGTACCTTAGTATCCAGAGTGACATCATTGCTCTTATATATACATATATCAGTTCACACATATTTATGTACATATACATATATCAGTTCATATACAAGTTCATCTAGGGTTCTTTAGAGGAGCAAAACTAGTGAAGTGCATATGTATAAATAGAGAGGAAAGTATTTATTTCAAGGAAATAGCATACATTGGTAGAGGTGGACAAATCTCAGATCCAAGAATCAGATGTCAGGCTGAATGTTTTTCTTGACTTCTGTAATCAAGGGGCTGATGAACTCAAAATTGCCAAAGCAGACATCAGGCTACTGCCCTACATTCCAGGAAACAGAAGTCAAATGTTGACAAATCAGAGACAAGTAAGATCAAGAGAGAAAGTTTTGCCAGAACATCCATATATATTGGATACAGGGCACATGCCTAAGGAAACCATTCTTAGAATAGGTCACAAGATAGAAGATAACTATATAACACTGACAATTTGTGAAGTCAACACATTACAATTTTACCATAATGCATTTTCTTAGCCACATTATTAGGCTTCATCATGCAAAATAACCTCACTGCAGGATCAAAGAAATCAAACCAAACCCACTGCCATCAAGTTGATTCAAATCCATAATGACCTTATGTCCTTGCTATAAAGTGTCATCAAATACAGCTCATAGTAACCCAATGAACAACAGATCTGAACCATGTCCTATCCTATGTCATCTTCATCATTTCTGATCTACTTGATCCAATTGCTGCAACCACTGCATCAATCCATCTTGTTGAGGGTCTTCCTCTCTTTCACTGACTCTACCCATCCAACTATGATCTCCCTTTCCAAGGAATGGCCCCTCTTAACAGCATGTCCAACATATGTGACACAAAGCTTCACCATTCTTGCTTCCAAGGAGCACTCTGTTTGCACTTTCTTCAAGACATATCCTTGGGATACTCAACACTCTTCTCCAACATCACAACTAAATGAAATCAATCTTTTCTCTGTCATCCTTATTCAATTGTCCAGCTCTCAGACATATTGCAGATAATCTAAAAGATCATGACTTTTATCAGTTATGCCTTAGTCTTTAAGCTGACACCATTGATCTTCAATATTTGGGTATCCCTGGTAGCAGACTTTCCTAGTGCAATATACCTTTGATTTCTTGACTATTGTTGATTATGGATCCAAGCAAGATTAAAGCCTTGACAACATCAATCTTTTTTCCATCTATCATGATGTTGCCTATTGATCTAGTGGACGGGATTTTAGAGAGGGGCATCATACTTGGAAGGGTGAAGGGACAGAGAAGAAGACCCTGGAGGAAATAAATTGACAGAGTAATGGTGGTAACAGCGATAGGTGTGTGGGAAACAGTGAGATTGGCTCAGCATTGGACAAGGTTCAGAGTTACTGTGCATAAGGTCACTAAGAGTTGCAGGTGAATCGATGGCACATAACAACAATTGTTAGTCTTGGTTTCTCAGCATTGCTCAATACATAACATGCCAAATCCATCTGAAATGAAGTTTTCCAACCTAAAGTACTGTTTCTAGGAAATTATTGATTATTTAGTGGGTAGAGAGCTGCACTGCTAAGTCAAATGTGGGTCGTTTGAATTCACCATCTGCTCTGATGGCAAAGTATGGACAATCTCCTCCTATGAGATTTGCAACCTCTGAAAACCTCCTAGAAAGTAAACTATGAGTTGGTTCAAATTTAACAGCAATGAATTTGAGTTTGTAGTTTCTTTAATTTAAAAAATAAAGACTTGTTTTGCACATATAGTATTTCCCTTTCTAATGAATAGTCTCTACAGATACTGTCTTATCCATTCACCCAACAAATATTGAGGTCATAAAGTATTTTGTTTGTTACTGTTAGTAATAATAACAATGTAAGTTTGGGATTTTTCAAATCTTTCCTCACAAATATATAAACATTACCGTCCTGAGTCAGGGGCTGACTCAACAGCAACTAACAAAAAGCAGCACATTATAGCTCATGTTTAATCAAAACTCTCCTTGGAGTGAGTTTAGTAGATTGCATTTAGTGGGTTATATTTTTTTTTTCGAGGTTTTACTATCTCTCTCCAGATGATTATCCTTCCCTATTATTCCATTATTCTATTATTTATTATTATTATTAATTTAATTATTCTTAATAATCCTATTATTATTCCAGTGATTTGAAGCACTAAAACCCCAAATGAAGACTAGCCCTGTAATTTGTTTTGGTCATTAGCGTGTTAGCTGAATTGGCATGCTTCCAAAGTAGAAGTTTTAAAAATCTGTTCATGGGCTCCCTTACAAATCCATGTTCTCTTTTGCCTCTGCAGAAAGATAGCCCATTTCCCAGACAAAGTCTGCCCTATCAGACTGTTACCATAGAGAAACATCTATCAGATGTTATTATGGCAAGAATTAACTTCTAAGCAAACCCATTAAAGACAAGTGGGTAAGGATGAAACAAACCTGACTTTTTTTTTTTTCATTCATTCATTGTTGCACTTTTCTCCCTGCCCACTCCTCCCCCCACCCAGTACACTCTTCTCTTTGAAAAACAAATCTGACTTTTTAAAAAAAAGAGCATGGGAGTGGTGCTAGTCTATTCTGACAGACACTGTGGATATTAATACCATGCAAATTTTCGAAATTCATGAATGACTGCCAATATAATGTTCTTGAAAGAACTGGGCATGAGGTAGGGTACCAGAGTTATTTATGGATTACACATCTGTATTTTGCCCTCACACAGAATGTGACCTTGATCAAATTAACTGCCAGATGAGAAGGGAGAATTCCTGCTTGCCACTTTTCTACTTTATAGATATGCTTCAAGAATTGCTATAGGTTTTTTGGGGAAGGAATTATGTGAAAACAAGACAGTAAATCCATCAAAGAGGGAGTCTGATTCCCATTAGAATTTAAAGAGACATATTTACAATATTTCTTCAATAAAGGAAAACAGGTTTGAATTTCTGTATAATTAATTATATGAAGTTAAAATGAATTTTGTTGTACCTCTACTTTACAGAATCATTTCAAGCAGGGCCACTGGAAGGTTAGTGATTTAGTTAAGTTTGCTAAACTTCTAGATTGTTGTTGCTGTTGTATGTACCGTCAAGGCACCTGCAACTCATAGCGACCCTATGTACAACAGCCCTAAACCCTCCTCTCGCCTGTGCCAATCTCACTGTCTCCAACACACCTACCCCCATTACCCCAGTCACTGAATCAGCCCATCTCATAGAGGGTCTTCGTCTCCTGCGCTGTCCCTCCATCCTCCCAAACATGACATCCTTCTCCAAGGACTGGTCCCTCCTTGCAACATGTCCAAAGTATGTCAGATGAAGCTTCAGAATCCTTGCCTCCAAAGAGCAGCCTGGTTTAATCTAGGATGAACCTGTTAATTTTCTTAGCAGTCCATGGTATATTCAATACTCTTCTCCAACACCACGGTTCAAAAGCATCAATTACCCTTCTATCATCCCTAGTCATTGTCCAGCTCTATGTAGCCCATTTGAAAATTTATGCTTTTTCTTGATTTATTCCTCAAGTGGTAAAACCAAAGTGTTCTAAAATGTAACTTGCACTTAAGGTCTTTGACAGAGCAGAAAGCTAAAATAAAACCATAATAAGAATTCTTCTCTAAGTTTCAAAATAATAGTCTTTGAATACATGCATCAAAAAGGCTAGCAAGGGTCTCTGGAAATTATCTTCTCTTCATTCTCACAACCCCATGGTAACCTCTTTCTCTGTAGCCATAAGGATGGGGTCCACCTATTCAAAAGACCTCCTCCATACATGTGCAAAGTTACTGGTGTTCACACTCATATTTATCAAATAGATTATTTTCCTTTCATATGGTCCTGCAGACTTCCAGAAAACAGTGACTAGAAAGCAAGTAAGGAATGAGTGATGTTTAACTTTGACCTATAACAATAGATAACTGCCATCAAGTCAACTCTAACTAAAGGTGACATTATGTAAAAGGAAACAAAATGCTGCTTGAATCATCTTCAAAATTTCTGACCTGCACAAGTTTATCATTGTGGCTACTGTGTCAATTCATCTAACCAAAGGTCGATATCACTCTCATTGGTCTTCTACCAAGCATGATGTCTTCCTCCACTGATTGAGTCCTCTTGATGATATAACGAAAGTAAGGAAGTCAGGAAATTCTCTCTTTTTATTGCTCAGTTTTCAGAAGTAGATTGCCAGGCCTTTTTTGTAACATATTTTAATCTGAAAACTCAACTGAAACATGTCCATGATGGATGACCTTGCCGTATTATAGCAACAGTGATATAGCTTCTGGCGTTATAGCTACATGCAAGCAACCACAGTATGACAAACTGTGAGTTGGACCCTGATTTCTAGAACTAATCCTATTTTTCATTTCTTTTATGTATTTCACATTCATAATGAACCCCCAAAAGGACATTTAAAAGACAACTTGCTAACCTCACAACTTACATTAATACTAAGTATGGAATTTGGCACATGCTGTCTTAGAATTTCAACATGCTTAAATAAGGAATGGAATTTCGGTAGATCCAAAAAGGGAATGAAGCAAAAGAGGTAAGACTTTCTAAAGGATTAAAAGAATTCTTATGCATGAATACTTTTTATAGGCTACCCTTTTATAGATTTCATGGAATAGGAAAAGACGAAGTAATATTTTCCATGAAACAAAATCTTAATCCTCATGGGGAGAAATTCTTGACTAAAAAGCAACTGGTACTTTGCCAGTTGAATCTGCTCAAAATATATCCATTAGCTATTCTTCTGAAGCCCAACTTTACTTGATCTTACCATCCTATAAAGCTAACTCACAATTAGACCTAATGTTCCTAATTTAGAGGCCTGATTTAATGGTATTCACCAAGGGGTATTTTAAAAATGAAAGCAAAAGCTCACAAGTACTATTGTTGTTTATGGTTAATTATGATGTTATTGATCAATTGCTGTGTCTCCATTACTAATTATGGAGTCTTTTGGCAGCATGCTTGGTAGTGGCAGTAATGAGGCTAGTGGTGATGGTTTTTACGAAACTTTCTATCTCAGCTTTCTGAAAGAAGGTTTATTTGGAAAAGCAGTTTCATTACCATGGTAGTCAGCCCCTACAGTAGGTTCTGATCATCTCTGCCTTTAAGAATGCATGCTCTTGTGTTATTTCCATACATGTAGAATAGAACAAACTTGTATAACCAATAGGATCGTAAGAACATAATGGTGTAACTTTTAAGCTAGATTTTAAACGACATCAAGGCTTCCATCATGCCCACTAGGCTCCTGCCACCACTTTGACTGCAACTTCACAAGATATTTCAAGTCACAATTACTAGCATAGCCACTCCAAATTCTTGACTCATGGAAACTACAGAATATTAGCTGTTGGTTTTACATCATTCGGTTTATTACGTAGCAAGATAAAATGAGCACAATCTCTTAGAACAGCTGTAGCAATGATATCATACATTCATTCACTCATTGCTGGCAAGTTGGAACGGAATTATAGCTAACCCTCCAGTGGGTTTTCTAAGGCTGTAAATCACATGGAAGGAGATTACACATGAGAAATATCACAAGTAGGTGGTTTTAATCCATAGAAATTTATTTTCTTAATATTTTGGAAGCAAAAAGTCTTCATTCAGGGCACTGGCTTCAGAGAAACGTTGTCTTTGTCCATTCTGGGAAAGATTCTTGTCTCAGATTCTCTAGTGCTCTTCAATGTTTTCCTCACAACTATCCACATGGCATTTACCTTCCCCATTCTTGCTTCATTTCTCCTATGATTAATCTATTCTTTTATATCTCAAAAATTATTAGGTCTAATATACACTGTCCATTGATATGTTTCCATTAATTAAAAGAACAGGTATGTTGGTGGGCGCCATAGAGAAGGTTCCAGCTCCTAGCAGCCCCTGTGTATAACAGAACTAGACACTAGTCTTGTTCCATCTTAACAATTATTGCTATGTTAGAGCTCATTGTTGTAGCTGTTATGTCAGTCCATCTCATAGAGGGATCATCTACTTTATTTAACAATATTCTTCTCAAAGACTGGTGCCTCATGAAACAACTATGAAATATCATCTCACCCCAAGAAAGAATAGCAAAATCTAACAGAGCAGCAAATAACAAATGAGGGTGAGGTTGCAGAGAAACTAGAACCATATTGACTGTTGTTGGGAGTGTAAAATGGTGCAACCACTGTGTAAAGTGGTGTGGCACTTTCTCAAAAAGTTGCAAATAGAAATACCATTTGATCCAGCAATTCCACTACTGGAAATATACCCCAAAGAGACCATAACTGACATCCAAGCAGATATGTGCATACCCATGTTTATCGCGGCTTTGTTCACAATAGCAAGGAGTTGGAAACAACCCAGGTGCCCATCAACAAACGAATGGATAGAGAAGCTGTGGTGTGTTCACACAATGGACTACTATGCTGGATTGAAAAACAAGGAACTCATGAACTATTATACTAAATGGGTGACCCTGGAGGACATTATACTGAGTGAAATATCTCAGTCACAAAAACACAAATATGGCGTAATGCTGTAAAACAGGACTAACAAGGGAGCTGGGGGAAACTAAGAAAAGAGGGGCTAAATAATCTATACGGCATTGAGACAGACAAGGGAGAGAACCGTATAAAGCCGGAGAACTGTACATAATCATATGTGATTAAGTATTATTGGCATGACAAGAGTCCAGAATAAGAGCTGCATAGTAAAGTGGTCTTGGGGGTGGGGGGTGGGGGTGCGGTTGGGACTGTATAACAATGAAATAACTTTTTTCCCCAAGAAAACAGTGATCTGGAGGGGAAAGGGGACAGGGAGGAAAATGTGCAACAATGAGTGATTGGAAACCCAAGTTCTTTGCCCATCAACAAACGAATGGCTAGAGAAGCTGTGGTATATTCGCACAATGGAATACTATGCTGCATTAAAAAACAAGGAACTCATGCAATATTATTCAAAATGGTTGACTCTGGAGAACATTATGCTGAGTGAAATATCCCAGTCACAAAAGGACAAATATTACATGATGCCACTGTTGTAGAATGGGACTGTCCTTGGGGTTAGGGAGACACTGAGTAAGATGGGTTCAATAATGTATACTGCACTGAAGCAGAGGAGGGAGAGAACCGTCTAAAAGAGAGATGTAACTGGGTATTTCTGTCATCACAGGAGACTAGAGCGAGGGCTGCATGGTGGAGGGGACCTGGGGGAGGGTTTGTAAAACAATGAAAGAATCTTTTCTTTTACTTTTCCATAATTTTTGGACTCATGTACTTATAACTTGTTAGTCAAATTTGTGTCTTCTAGGTTGCAACACCCCCATGATACATCTTCAAGGATATGTACATGTACAGCCAAGCACAATCAATAAGAGTGCATCTGAATTCCAAAATCAATCTCCATAATAGTCTATGTGTTTCCTACTGCCAAAGGGGCCCTTTAGAGTAGTGAGAGAAGATCTTCACCCTGAAACCCACAGCGTCCCTTTTCAGCAGGAAGTAGCTAAGAGAATACACCGTCCCCTTTTCCTTATGACTCAGGGTGAAGTCTCTCTCAGGGAGGAGTGATAGGGAATGGCAAAGGATACACTGACAAAGAAGATTAATCAGAACTGGCTTTGACAAGCACTGTGGCATTTGGACAAGAACAAACTGGGAGGAGGGTAGAGAGAATAGTGCAACAATGAATGAGTGGAAGCCCAAAATCTCTGTAAATGTTTATGAAAATTAATAAAATATAATTATAGAAAAGAAAAAAAAATTACATTAAAAAAAAAAGATTGGGGTCTCCTGAGAACATATCCAAAGCATGTAAGACAAAGCCTTGTCTTTCTTGTTTCTAAGGAGAATTCTAATTTTACTTGTTCCAAGACGTATCTATCCATTCTTCTAGTAGTCCAATATTCTTTACTAACATTATAATTCAAAGTAATCAATTCTTCTTGAATCTTTCCTATTCCTTCTTCAGATTTCAAACTCATTGAAATTTCAAAGTAACGGATGTATTAATTTGTGCTAGTCACGCTTTCATGTTCAAAATAACAGCTTTTTTTTTTCTTTTGTAGCAGATTTTTTGAATGCAATACAACCTTTATGTTTTTGGTGTCCATGAGCATTAAATATGGATCAGAGTAAAATTAAATATTTGAAAATGTCAATATTTTCTCCATTTATCATCATATTGTTTAATGATTCACCTGTGAGGATTTTTGTTTTCTTGATGTTGAGGTATAATCTATACTAAAGGCTTTAGTTTTTATCTTTGTAAATATGTGCTTTTAAATACCACTTCATTTTCTTCAGGTAAGGTTGGTCATCTTCATATTGTAGGCTGTCAATGAGATTTTCTCAGATTTTTATGAATGTTTAGCTTTTCAGATTATTTTTTCAGTATACATAATGAAAAAGCATGGTGAAAGGATGTAAGTCTGATACACACTTTTCCTGATTTTAAACCAACTAATATACCCTTGCTCTGTTCAAACAACTACATCTATCTCTATGTATAGGTTCTATAAGAGCACAATTGTTTCATAATTCTCATTCTTCATCATGTTATTCATAATTTGTTGTTACCCACACAGTCCAATGCCTTTATATAGTCAATATAATACAATATATATATCTTTCTGGCATCTTATTATTACAGATGAGAAATCATCTGATATCAACAATGATATTTCTCATTCTATATCCTCTTCTGAATATGACTTGAACTTCTGATAGTTTGATGTCAATATTTTTTTTACGTTTTATCCATTCATTGTTACACATTTTCTCCTTTCCCCTCCTTCTCCTTCTCCCAGTCCACTTTGCAATGCACATCTTCTTCCAGATTATTGCCACACATATAATACCTAATCATACTTAGTAATTTCAGTTGCTTTTTAATTATCTTCAGCAAAGTTTTTCTTGAATGTGATACTATTAAATAATTTCTACATTCTGTAACATCACCTTTACTTTAAGTAGCCATGAACATGGAAATCTTCCATTAGTTTGAGTAGGTGATTGTCACTCAACTTTTTTCCACAAAGGCAAGTAAATGTATCTAGTACTCAATAATTTGATGAGACATATATATCAATTAGTTTTCCATCAAGTTCTGAAACCTTGTTTTCCACCAATGCCTTCAGTGAATTTGGGCTTCTTCATTCCGTACTATTGATTCTTCAACATACATAACCTCTCAGAATCACAGAAAGTTGGCAAATTCTTTTTGCACAATGCTTCAGTGAATCCTTTTTTTAAAAACTGACATTTTTATTTTATACTGTTTTATCCTGTCACTCACCACACTGCACTTCAGGATAGATCTAAAAATGATTTTTTTAATTATTAAACCAACCCCATTTTTTCTCACCTTTTCATGCCCAGCATAGTAACTCATATGATCACCTGATTCAAAATGTCCCATGCCAAGCCATCTCATTTCGCCAATACCTAGTATGTCAATATTTATGCATTCCATTTCTTTCTTAACACTGTCCAATTTTCCTACATTCATGTTCGTCACATTCCACATTCCAATCACTAGTGTCTCCTTATAGCTGTTTCTCTTTCTCCGTGTTTCAATTTCTCAGATCTCAATTTCAATTGCCATGTTTGTTAGTCCAAATGATAATCTAAGCTCTATTGTACATAGGGTTTTCGAAGGCCTGTAATTTCAGAAGTGGATGGCCAATCCTTCTTCCTAGTCTGTCTTAATTCTTAAATATACATAATAACAAACATTCTACAGAAAAGAGTAGATGAAAGACATTTACCAGTTAGAAACACCAATTTCAATGCTACTGCCCACCCGGCTACATATTGGTTGGTTTTGGGGTTTGGGGTTTTTGTTGTTGTTGTTGTTTGTTTGTTTATTTAAAAACCCTTTCCCTACTCCACCACCAACCCTTCCTACTTTTGCTTGCAACATTCAACACCCGTCTCCCATTGACCAGCCCCTGATGTTATGTCCTAAGTCTCAAGCAATCAGGATTTCTCTGATTCTGACCATATCATGCTGCTGTCAGTCTCTTGTGATGCAGCCAGTATGACTTCAATTTAAAGTTCTTAAGTACAGCTGTCATGTACAGCTTCTTTTCTGGAAGATCCTGAGAAAAAGTCCTCTTAAACTTCCACTCCAGGATTGACTTCTTGTAGGTTAATACCACTGTCTTCCGTTTGCAGCCTGGTGATGATGCAAGTGGATGGCTTCCCAGGAGAGAGAATGTGTCCTCCAGGACCAGTGTATGATCTATCCTGAAATACAATGTGGTGAGCAACAGGATAATATCCATACACATACAAGGAAGTCCATGAATACCACTATCATTCAAATATATACACCAACAACTAGAGCCAAAGAAGAAGAAATAGGATATTTTTTATGAACTTTTGCAGTCAGAAATTGATCAAACATGCAATCAATATGCATTAATAATAATGGGCGACTGGAATGCAAAAGTTGGGAATAGGGAAGAAGGATCAGTAGCTGGAAAACATGGGCTCAGTCAGAGAAATGAGGCTGGAGATAGAATGATAGAGTTCTGCACATTCGATGATTTATTTATTGCAAATACCTTTTATAAGAAACATAAACACAGGCTATACACATGGATTTCACCTGATGGTATGCATAGGAATCAAAT
>NW_006399828.1:14706038-14708996 GCF_000299155.1 Elephantulus edwardii | reverse complement strand
GAAGCTTTGTCTGACATACTTTGGGCATGTTGCAAGGAGGGACTGGTCCTTGGAGGGGGACATCATGTTTGGGAGAGTGGAGGGAAGGCACAGGAGAGGAAGACCCTCGATGAGATGGATCGATTCTGTGAGTGCAGTGGTGGGAATGAATGTGTTTGAGACAGCAAGGTTAGCACAGGGTAGAACTGCATTTAGGGCTGTTGTACATAGGGTCACTATGAGTCGCAAATGACTCGATGGCACATAACAAGACCACAGTACTGTTTTACTTACAAAGTACATATACAT
Source organism: Elephantulus edwardii (assembly GCF_000299155.1). Taxonomy (NCBI): domain Eukaryota; kingdom Metazoa; phylum Chordata; class Mammalia; order Macroscelidea; family Macroscelididae; genus Elephantulus; species Elephantulus edwardii. The sequence continues at coordinate 14,708,708 of NW_006399828.1, read as the reverse complement.
TGTTTTTCACGCTGAATCTTTCCCATTTCCTTTACTCACTTCTCCCTCCCCCATCAAATTGTATGACCATATAATTAACCACCCCAATTATTCTTTCCATCTTTATTTTGATCTTAGGTCATCTAGGATCTTATTCATGAGATCCTTTACTATTGTAACTCAAGGCTTGAATATTTTTCTTCTATTCTTTTTGTTCATGTTCTTCCTTATTGGTTTCTAACTCCAAGGTTTTGCATATTACATTATAATAAAATGCATTTTCTTCTTGAGTTACTTTTTCTGTTTGGGTCTTTTTTTAATGGTCATCATTTTAATTCACTTTAGCTACTTCATGTTTAAGAACAAGTTTCAGTGCCACTTCCGACAACCATTTTCATCTATCTTCCTTTTATTCCTTTTTACGTGTGTTTTTCTTTATTTATGCTATTTTTCATAACTCAAGAGTTAGGAATTTACAACATACATTTTTTAAGAGACAGTTTAGACCATAATACAGATAAGTAGTAAAATGACTGGTCAGAGTAAAATATAACATTTCACTACTGAGTAAATATTAAAAAGTATAGGTGTTGGATAACCCTATACTTTCCTAAGCTTAATTATAGATAGTATCCACTTTTTTGCACTTTAATGAAGTTCCTGAGTTTCTTATCTAAGACTATAAAGACAAGTTGAAAAGTTAAGTTGTAAAAACAGTGTTAAGGTGGTGTTAGTGTTAAAGGTTTTTATATATTATATATTTTTATATTATATATGTGTGTGTGTGTGTAATAAAGTTGCCCTATCCTAGGTGAACGTCACCATCTCTGAAACATCTGTCCTCATCGCCACAGTCACTGTGCCAATTCATCTGATCCAGAGTCTTCCTCTATTCCCTTTCAAGCATTATGTCCTTCTCCAAGAAAATGTACCTCCTGAAAATGTCTAAAGTATGTACAACAGAGTTTCCAAATCTTTGCCTTCAAGGAGAAACCTGGTTTCACCCTCTCCAGGACAGAGCTGTTTGTTCGCTTGGTAGTCAGAGTATGTGCAATACTCTTCTACCGCACCACAACTCAATGGCATTGATTCCTCTTCTGTCTTCCATAGTCATTGTCCAGCTCTCAGATGCATAGCAAGCAGTTGAGAAGACCATGGCTTGGAACAGTTGTTTCTTGGTTTTTAAACTAATGTCTTTGCCCTCTAGCATTCTAGAGAGGTCTTTGGCAGCAGATTTTTCCAAACATCTTCTGATTTCCTGATTTCTGGTACCAAGGGTGTTGATTGTGGATCAAGTTCAACTAAATACACATCAGTTTTCTCAATCTTCATTTGTTATACTTGCTCCCAACCACACCAGGTTTGTGGTTTGAATCCACTCAATTTTCCACCAGTGTGGAATTAAGGGTTTACAAAGTGGCTTTTCTAGCCACTGCTTGACTTTACCATGTGGATGGGCAGAGAATATGCAAATAAGGCGTATTAGCCTATCCACAACAGCTATCTCACCAATCCACAAGGAGATTGGCTAGTCTCATCATTAAAGTGAGCAGATTCAGCAGGAGCAGGAGAGAAACTTCATCACGAAGCAAAGAAGAGAAAGCAAGAGAATGCAACTTGCTCTTCAGAACAAGAGCAAAAGCCATAGCAGCCACAGTGGAGAAACAGAGACCTGACCTGAGACGGTGGACCTTGGGATTGCTACTCCCCAAAGAACTAGAACTAAACTAAGAGCTTTGCCTAAGTTTGCTGGGCAACTTGGGGGTGGAGGGGGATTGTCAATACTGCCAAGACTGAGAACTTTGTAACACTAACCTAAAGTCATGAGACTCCAGGTTGAGGTGTCTACGAGCACATTTTGGAAGCTCTCCTGACTGTATCCTCCTACTAACCTGAATTATAACCTTTTGACTTCCTCAATACGGTTCTATGTGGTCTGTGAACAATCGCATCAGACTTTCGACCCAGCAAAGCAGTAAAATGAATGTTGAGATAAGTGGAAAGAGGTACGGGAGTGTGGGAAACATGTCTGACCTCATGGAAATTGATTTTGTGTTGTTGATGGTGTTTACAGGAACATTTCACCTTTGTGAAGTCAGTAAAGTTTAGCTATGGTCGTCCCCATCGGGCCCTTGTTCTTTTACAATAAGAGAAAGTTCCAAAGGACGGCAGCCATAAAGATTGTGACCAAGAAAATCAGATAGGGCAATTATTCCTTGTCACATGTGATCACTATGTGTCAAACTGAACTCAATGTCACACAAGAACAACACATACTTGCTTAATGTTATTCAGGTTCCACATAGGGACTTTGTTCATATAACACCTAGTGATTTCTAAACTTTATAGAGTAATATTTTCTTCAAAATACATGTATAAGTTTTATTTTCCAGGCAGGGCAGGCTTCAGACCTATTGTACATAGGGTCACTGTGAGTTGCAGGTGACTTGGAGGCACATAATAACAACAACAACAACATGAAAGTTGAATATTTATTGAATCCCATTATATGTGTTCTATGGGAATCCAGTTTAGAAACCTCATAAATGTGTTTTTTCTAGTGAAAATAAACAGTCACTACTTTATTTTTGTCTATAATTATATTTTATTAATTTTCATAAACATTTACAGAGATTTTGGGTTTCCATTCATTCATTGTTGCACTATTCTCTCTACCCTCCTCCCCGTTTG
>NW_006399828.1:14680385-14700893 GCF_000299155.1 Elephantulus edwardii | reverse complement strand
ATAATGAAGAATGAGAGAATATATATTCAGGAAGCTCAGCGAACACCATATAGATTCGACCCCAAAAGAAAAACATCAAGGCATATCATAGTTAAATTTGACAGTCACTACTTTAATTGCCATCATCCAGTCTAGACACTTGTCTCAAGTCCAGTAACTTTATCTACAATAATCTCTTGACATTTCAACTTAAAAGTGTTACTCTTTGCAAGGCAAACCTACTTGTTTTCTTGGCATTCCATGGTATGTTCAAGACTATCCTCCAGCACCACAATTCAAAGGTATCTATTCTTCTTCTGTAATCCTTAGCAATTGTACAGCTTTCTGACACATAGCAAGTAATTGTGAAGATCATGGCCTCCATTAGGCGCACCTTAGTCTCTAGATGGACATTGTTGCTTCTCAGCACTCTGGAGAGGTCTCTGGCAACAGACTTTCTGAATACAATTCATCTTTTGACTTCCTGACTGCTTGGTGTTAAGAGTGTTGATTGTGGAGCCAGCAAGCTCTTCTCCATCTATCATGGTGCTGCCAATTGGTCCAGTGGTGAGAATCTTTTTCTTCTTGATGTTGAGCTTTAATCCATACTGAAGACTACAGTCCTTGACCTTCTGCAGCAAATGCTTCAGGTCCTCCTCATTTTCAACAAGCAGAGTTGTGTCATATGCATGACATAGGTTATTGATGTGTCTTCCTCTAATCTTGATGTCACATTCCTCCTCATAAAGCTCTGCCTCCCAAATGATCTGTTCTGCATATAGATTGGAAAAGTATGGAGACAGGATGCATCCCTAATGCACTCCTTTCCTGATTTTGAACTATGCAGTGTTTCCCTGCTCTGTTCTGAGGACTGCTTCCTGCTCCAAGTATAGGTTTTGCATAAGCACAATCAAGTGTTCTGGGATTCCCACTTTCCTCAAGGTTAACAACAAATTTTTGTGACTCACACAGTCAAATGCCTTTACATTAATCATTAGAGACGTGCAAATAAGATTCATAATGAGATATCATCTCAGCTAAAATAGCACCAATGGGAGGGGAGGATTGGAGAAACTGTAACCCTTATCTACTGTTGTTGAGATTACAAAATAACACAACCACTATGGAACTAATGTGTAACTTCATAAAAAAAAACAACCTAGAAATATATATTATTATGAACTATCAACTTACTCCTAGGGACATACTCTAGAGACTAAAAAAAAGAAATATGAATAGACATGTGCTATTTTCATTACTGCTTTCTTAACAATAACAACTAAATGGAAAAATCCCTATCTCATATTACTGTGAGGAAGGACTGTTAGCTGTCATCAAGTTGTATTTATACTCATGGCAGCCACTTGCACAATGGTCCTATGCCTTCCCATGATCATTCTTATTGTCTCTGTCACATCTACTCCCACTACTCCAGTAATTGAATCCATCCATTTCATAGAGGGTCTTCCTCTCCTGCACTGTTGCTCCACCCTCCCAAGCATGATGTCCCTCTCCAAAGATTGATCCTGCCTTGTAACATGTCCAAAGTATGACAGACGAAGCTTCAGAATCCTTGTCTCCAAGGAGAAGCCCTGCTTCACCCTCTCCAGGGTGAACCTGTTCGTTCCCTTAGCAGTCTGTGGTATAGTCAATATTCTTCACCAGCACCACAGCTCAAAGGCATCAACTCTCCTTCTATCACCTCTAGTCCTTGTCCAGCTTTCTGACGGATAGTAAATAATTGCAAAGAACATGGCTTGTGTCAGGCACACCTAGTCTCCAGACTGACATTATTGCTCTTCAGTACTTTGGAGAGGTCTCTAGCAGCAAACTTTCCCAATGTAATTTGTCTTTTCATTTTCTGGCTGCTGGTACTAGGAGTGTTGATTGTAGAGCCAAGCAAACTGAAGCTGTGAACAATCTCGATCTCTTCACCATCTATCATGTTGCTGCTAATCAGCCCAGTGGTGAGAATCTTTGTTTACTTGACATTGAGCTTCAATCCATATTGAAGACTATAATCCTTGAGACTCTGCAGCAAGTGCTTCAGGTACTCCTCAGTTTCAGTAAGCAGGGTTATGTCATCTGCATAACACAGATTGTTATGCGTCTACCTCCAATCCTGATGCCACATTTCTCCTCATAGAGCCCAGCCTCCCAGATAATATGTTACACATATAGATTGAAAAGAAATGGAGATAGGATACATCCTTGGCACACACCCTTCCCAATTTTGAACGATCCAGTGTTTCCTTGCTCTGTTCTGATGACTGCCTCCTGGTCCAAGTGTGGTTTTCACGTAAGCACAATCAAGTGTTCTGGGATTCCCATTCTTCTCAGAGTCAGCCACAGCTTGTTGTGACCCACACAGTCAAAGGCCTTTGAATAGTCAATGAAACACAGATAGCCATTTCTCTGGTACTCTTTGCCTTCAGTCAAGATCCATCTAACATTAGCTATGATATCCTTATATCCCCAGTACCACAGCCTCTTCTAAACCCATCCTGTACTTCAGACAGTTCTCTGTTGATGGGCTTGTCCAGTTGTTTTTGATAGAACACTACTATAAAACATGCTTGCTTTTTTCCCCCCTGTAATGACCCTTTTGGAAATTTTTTGCTTTTCCTACTTCCTATTCTCATCCTTTATCCCCTACACAAACACACACCCTCTCCTTCTGTACTTCTCTCTTCTCCATTGTTCTTCCTCCCTCTAGATTCTAAAGTCTTCCATTACACTTGCACACTTAACTACTGAGTATAGAGTTTGAGGATTCTGTTGCTTTGATCTCGCTTTGTCTCTCCCCCTGCCCTCATTTCATTTGCTTGTTCAATTTATCCTAAAAACTAAAATGGGCTTCATTACTTGTGTCTGGATTATTTTGTGTATGTGTGTTTAAAACCTCATACGGAGAAAAAGAAGGTGATTAGAAACGTTAAAGACACAAAATTTAAATAAAAGGGAAACAGAATTGTGTTGCCTCATAGATGGCATTAGTTGTTGCTGAGGCATGTGAGGGGGAAAATGGGCTTCTAGAGGTTCCTCGGTGATTGCTAAAAACACCTGCAGGCCCTTGGGAAAGACTATGCTTTAATATGCTTCCTCAAAAGCTATTGCTAGTCTAGTTTGTTTGTTTGTTTGCTTTTCACTCCTGTTTTTAATTTACCTATTTCCAAGCTGAATCTAATAAAATGTCAGTAGTATAAATAAGAAGCAATCCCATACTTAATCCTAATTCCTCAGAGACTTGAAAAATAAAATAATAAACCAGGATCAAGAGGACTTAGTGCTTGCATTTTAATGGTCACAAAACTCAAATCAGAACAAATTAAGATCGTTTTAGATGATATTAAACTGCCAAAAAAACCCCTTTGCAATAGTAAGCACTTTTCTTAGTTTTCTGGGCAAAATTTTCAGGATTTTGTAGCACATTTAAAATTCCCATGACACCACCTTCATTTTTTTTTTCATGTAAACTGATTTTTCTGTTGGCATCATTATTTAAATACTCATTCTTACTTGACAGTCTATATATCATTCCCAGTCAATTCTCCATTTTTAAATATTCTTGGAATTATAGTAAAGCTTCCATATGTAGCATACATAAATACAGGTCATTCCGTTAAACTAGACTTTCAACTAAACAACTGTTGCAGACCGAGGGTCCCAAAGAATGGAATAAATTTATAATTATTAATAAAGAGACAAACAGCCAGGAATGAGATAGAGCAGAGAGCATAAAACAGGGGGCCAGCAGTTCTCGACTGAAGACCCCAAGCCAAGCTTCTCTGTGTCTTTATTGAAAATTATCAGGAAGTAAATCACGAAGAGAATTCAATGCAAATGAAGCCAAGCTCTTTCTATTGAAAACCTTCTGCTTGACTCAGGAGAGAGGGGTTCACAAATGCAAGAATTTTGTTTACCCTTAACTATTAACCTTGATGCCTCGGGGTGAACTCCAGCTCAGGAAGCAACACTCCCTCTGTAGGGGGCCCCTTGCTGTCTCCTGTCTTGCAGGGAACAAACAGCTCATTTTCTAGGATCTGCCATAAGAGAAATCCTAACTTATAAATCTGTAATTCCTTCAATTTCTGAACAAGGGTTTTCATATAATATTTGGTATAAAGTTTGGCTTCCCATAAACAACTTTTAGAATATGTCCAAAAAAAATAGGTGATAGCTACACTACAAATGATTTGTCCTTTATCTGAAATTCAAATTTAATGGAAATCCTGTATTCTATCTGAAACCCTAGATTACACATGAAAGAATGATTTTAAAATGTGTTCCTATTTATCTGTGTTTGGAGGTATGTGGGTGTATTTGTTTCCTGTGGAAACGGTAAGAAATCACCACAAATATTATTGCTAGGTGTTGTCCTGTAGACCATGACTCATAGTGACTCTATGAACAACAAATCTGAGCCTTTCTCTACCCTGTGTCATCCTTTTGGTATCTGATAAGCTCTCGCCTATTCTTACAAAGTCACTGTGTCAATTCATCTTGTTGATGGTCCTCTTCTCTTTCTCTGACCCTGCACCTTTCCCATCATGAGGAGGTGGCTTAAAACAAAAGGAATTTGTTCTCATAAAGTTCTCAAGGTCAGAAAGTCAAAATCGTGGTGTCAGTAGGACCTCATTCCTTCCATAAGGTAAGAATTATTTCTTGTTTCTTCCAGCTTCTGGCAGCTCCATGTAAGTCCAGTCTCTGCCTCTGTGTTCATATGGCCTTCTACTCTGTGTCTCATATCGACCTCTTCCTTTCTTTATAAGGATAGTTGTCACTAGAGTTAGGACCCAGCTGATCAATATTCTTCTAGTATCTACAAAAAGGACAAGAACATAATTTGGGGGGAGGGGGTCATCATTCAAACCACCATAATGGAGAGTGGGTAAAACTTCAAACATCAGAAATAGTTGAAAAACTCATTCATGCATACCAAGTCAAGCAAAAAATAAACTTAAAGGATGAAAATTTCTGAATAAAGGTTCTATTCCAGAAAGGTTTCTTACCAGAGGCACTAGACCCTTGTTTATAAAAAGACATAAAGTTTTCCCAATTAGTATAATTAAGCATTTGATAAACTTGTTTAGAACTACTTTATGTGCTGGACTGAGAATTTGGGTTAAGTCCAACAGATTGTTCTGCTATGGATTACTTTCTAAAGAGAGGATACAGTCAATTAATCAATCCATAAACTAATAAACAGGAGTATAATATAATCTAATTAAATGTTCTAAGGAAAAACCAGACAATGTGATAATAAATAGCTGGCAGGAGGGAAGGGGAAACAAGCAAACCAGAAGTCTCTCAGACTTGATGGTATTTATGCTGAGTCCCTTGAGATGGGAGGCGCCAGCCAGGTGGAGATCCAATCAACAACCTTCCAGGATAAGGAATAAGTATAAAAGCCCGGGATAAGGGAGGGAACACTGGGCTGTGGGAGAAGGTGGAAATCAAAGTATTTGGAACGTAATGACCATTTATTGTGGCTAAAATAGCAGATAAATATTCCAGAGCCTGATCACTGCTAGGTCTTATGGTTCAGTGTGGCGAAGCTGGGCTTTATTCTATAAGAAGACATTCAGATGGCCAACAAGCACATAAAGAAATGTTCAAAATCCCTAGCTCTAAGGGAGATGCAAATCAAAACAAATATGAGATATCATCTCACCCAGTAAGAATAGCAAAACTTAACAGAACAGCAAGCAACAAATACTGGCGAGGTTGTGGAGAAACTGGAACCCTTACTCACTGTTGGTGGGAGTATAAAATGATGCAACCACTGTGGAAAGCGGTATGGCGCTTTCTCAAAAAGTTGCAAAGAGAGATACCATTTGACCCAGCAATTCCACTACTGGGAATATATCCTAAGAGACCATAACTGACATCCAAGCAGATATATGCACACCCATGTTTATCACCGCTTTGTTCACAATAGCAAGGAGTTGGAAACAACCTAAGTGCCTATCAACAAATGAATGGATAGAGAAGCTGTGGTATATTCACACAAAGGAATACTATGCTACATTGGAAAACAAGGAACTCATGCAATATTATTCAAAATGGGTGACTCTGGAGGACATTATGCTGAGTTAACTATCTCAGTCACAAAAAGACAAATACTGCATAGTGCCACTGTTGTAGAATGGGACTGACATCAGGGTTGGGATAAGACTGAGAAAAACTGGAAAAATTCTTTATACTGCCTTGAAACAGATGAGGGAGAGTACAGTTTAAAAGTGATATATGATAGGGTATTATGGTTATCACAAGAGTCCGGAATGAAGATTGCATAGTGGAGTGTACCCAGGGCGGGGGAGGGGGAGGAAGGTGGGGGGTATTGTATACCAATGAAGGAATTTTTCTTTTACTTTTTAAAGAGAAGAGCAAACTGGTAGGGGAGGGGTGGGCAGGGAGAAAAGTGCAACAATGAATGAATGGAAATCCAAAATCTCTGTAAATGTTCATTAAAATTAATAAAATAATTTTTTTTAATTCAAAAACACAAAACCAAAAAAGAATAAAAAGTCATTGTTGTTATTGTGTACTATAGAGTCAAAACTGTCCCATAGCTGACCCTCTAGTGGGTTTTCAGAGGCAGTCAATCACACAAGAGTAGAGTGTTCATCCTTCTCCCACAGAGCAGCTGGTGGCCTTGAACCATGTACCTTCAGAATTGCAGCACAGCTTCTTGCCACTAGGCCACTAGAGCTCCCTGAGAAAAAGTCATGTTGTTGTTAAGTGCCATCGAGTCATAGATGACTCATACCAACCCTATGAATGAAAGCCCTCAACACTTGTATGACTTTCATCCTTTCTCCAGGTTCCTAGGGTTTCTGGAGGCAAGCTATTTATAGAAGTGGATGCCACTCCTGCCTCCCAAGCTTATTTTAATCAGGGAGCTCCACCAAACACTGTCTGCCATGGGTAACCCTTATCACATTTGACACACCAGTGTCACAGTTCAGCTTCACAGCACCCACTAGTTACCTCTGTATGACAAGTAGACACACCAGGGCTATGCAACCTAGAAGAATGTGTGACCAAAATCAGGCCCAAGGAAAGTCATAGAGCATTTTAAAAAAGAGTCATGAGGTTTGGTTTATGTTTTTAAAAATCAATGGCTATTATGTGAGAGTCATTTAGCAGGGTAGCCTGCACACCATTTAGGATGTTCTATAGAAGACCAGACAAGAGAGAACAATGTTCTAGGCTAGAATGTTGCTATAAACACAGAAAAAAAAATTGGAAATCTTTTGGAAGCTGAACTATCAGGCTTATGAATACACTGTATGCTATGGTGGGATAGAGAAGAGAGAATTTACATATCCCAAATTTTCTCTGTCATTGCCACTGAGTCAGAACTGATTCACAGTTGACCCTCAAGCATTTTTGGAGACTGTACATCTCACACGAGAAGATTACTCATCTTTCACCCATAAAACTGCTGGTGGATTCAAATTGCAAGAGAGGAATCTCTTTGGGTTAACAGTACAATTTACTACTGATACACAAACAGAATCTACCATTGTCAGTGAGTAATACATTTTACTAACTGGAAACTCCATTGGTCAATCTTTCTTGAAGTTAAAGGTGACCTTACAGATTCTGTCCAAGGGATGATCTGATTTATATGAACACACTCCTGAGTTATAACCATAAGTTGAAAGATACTTGTTTTTTCTTTGTTTTGTTTTCTTTTTCTTTTCAATAGCTGGCAAATGAGATATCTTAAGGAGCAAAGCTATCCTTTAGCTCCTTGGATGATTTTTATCAATTAAATGGGCTATATTGTCTGTCCAACACTGCCTGTGTAGGTTGCCCTCAGCTACGTTAAAAAAAAAAAGGCTTAGTGGCAGGGAATCATGGTGGCACTGCAAAGGTACATGGTTCAAATTCTCCAGATGCTCCATGGGAGATAGATATGCAATCAATTCTTGTGCAACTTACTGCCTCCGAAAATCTGCTGGAGGGACATCTATGGGTCAGTTTTGACTCAACAGTGCACAAGAACAAGGTGTAAGAAAGAAATTGGAAAATTATATATCATTTAAACTTTTACCCTATGGAATCTCTTTGTAAAGCATCTTAAATCATATGCCAGGGATATGTCCTAGATCTATACCTTTTCAACCTGTATGCAGAACAGATTATCTGGGAGGCTGGGCTCTATGAGGAGGAACGTGGGGTCAAGATTGGTGGAAGATCTATCAACAATCTGCGTTATGCAGATGACACAACCCTGCTTGCTGAAACTGAGGATGACCTGAAGCGCTTGCTGCAGAGGGTCAAGGACTGCAGCCTCCAATATGGATTGAGGCTCAATGTCAAGAAAACAAAGATTCTCACCACTGGGCCAATTAGCAGCATCAGGATGGATGGCGAAGAGATTGAGATTGTTCACAGCTTTAGTTTGCTTGGCTCCACAGTCAACACTCTTGGCACCAGTAGCCAGGAAATTAAAAGACGTATTGCGATAGGAAAGTCTGCTGTTAGGGACCTCTCCAAAGTACTGAAGAGCAATGGTGTCTCTCTGGAGACTAAGGTGCGTCTAATAGAGGCCATGGTTTTTGCAATCACTTGTTATGCATCAGAGAGTTGGACAGTGACTAAGGGGGATAGAAGGAGAATTGATGTCTTTGAGCTGTGGTGCTGGAGAAGAGTATTGAGGGTACCATGGACTGCTAGGAAAACAAACAGATTCATCCTGGAAAGGGTTAAACCGGGTGGCTCTTTGGAGGCAAGGATTCTGAGGCTCCATCTAACACACTTTGGACATGTTGTAAGGAGGGACGGGTCCTTGGAGAGGGACATCATGCTTGGCAGGGTGGAGGGACAGCGCAGCAGGGGAAGACCCTCTATGAGGTGGATTGATTCAGTGACTGGGGTAATCAGGATGGGTTATCGGAGACAGTGCGATTGGCACAGGACAGAGCAGAGTTTAGGGCTGTTTTACATAGGGTTTCTATGAGTCGCAAGTGACTCGACGGCACATAGCAACATCTTATATAATATGTATGCCAAGTAAATTATTCAAGAAACTAGACTATATAAAGAAGAATGTGGCATTACAATTGAAGGAAGACTTACTAACAACAGGCATTTTGCAAATGACACAAATTTACTTGCACAAAGTGAAGAAGACTTGAAGCACTTATTCCAGAAGATTAAAGGCTACAGTTTTCAATATGGGTTACATCCCAACATCTAAAAACAAAAATCCTCACCCCTGGACCAATCATGAGAGACGGAGAAAATATTGACATCAACAATTTCATATTACTTGGATCCACTATCAACACCCTTGATAGATAACAGCATTCAAGAAATCAAAAGACATGTTGTACTGGGGAAATCTGCTGTCAAAGATTTCTTTTAAGATGCTAAAGAGTAAGGATATCAGTTTAAAGAGTAAGGTGTGCCTAATAAAAGCATGGTCTTTTCAATTGCTTCCTATGCATGTAGGGACCTCTGATGGCCTAGTGGTAAGTAACAGTGCTACCAAACAGAAGGCATGCTGCCATCAGCTGCTCTGCAAGAGAAATATGAGCAATCTCCTCCAGTACAATTTACTGCCTCTGAAAACCTGCTCGATGGTAAGGTGGTGCATAACCACAACAATAACCTACAAATCTCAAAGTTGGAGAATGAATAAGAAAGACTGAAAAAGAATTGAGGTCTTAGAATACTAGTATTTGTGAAGAATATTGACTATTCAATGGACTGCCAAAAGAACAAACAAATCTCTCTTGAAGGAAGTGCAACCAGAGTGATTCTTAAAGGCTAGGATGGTAAAACTTTGTCTTACTTACTTTGGGCATTTTTTCAAGAAGAATCAGTCTTTAAGGAGAGCCATCATACTGTGAAAGGTAAAGGGTCAGTGAAAGAGAAGAAAATGAGTTGATTCATCCACTGCCATAATGGGCTTGAACATGGCAGAGAATGTAAAGACGGTGCAAGACAGGACAAGGTTCATATCTGTTGTTGTTCATTGGGTCACTAAAGCATAGGCTACTTCACACCATTTGACAACAACATAATCAGCAGGGAGTTCTGGTGGCCTAGCAAGTAAGGAGTTGCACTGTCAGTCAAAAGGCAAGTGGATCGAATCCACCAGCTGCTCTGAACAAATAAGATGGGCAGTTTCCTGCCATGTCATTTACAGCCTCAGAAAATTCACAAGAGGGTCAAGTATGAGTCAGTCCGACTCTACAGCAATGAGTTTTGTTTTTTAAAAAATATAATCAGGAATAGCTGGGGGGGAGGGAACTTGCAAATTTTCCTATTCTCTAAACTGAATATTCTGCATATATATTCTTTTTTCTGTCTCCTGTCAAAATCTGAGTCCCACCTTCTTACTTCATTTTAGTACCACAAGAAATAAAAAAATAGATTTCCTTCTGCTTCCATTCGGATATTAACTGCTCTACATTTCCTCCCTTCCACATACTCCAAGAACTTTTAAAACACTGATATAAATTCTTAAAACACTTCTAAAGCTCTCTTTTTTTATCCTAAATCTGTGGAATAATAGAGCATAAAATCTTTTTAAAGTCTTTTTGTTTGGGTTTTTTTTTAAAAAAAAGAAAAAATCCTTTCTTCATTGAGTAGGTTTTCTTCATATGCAAATTTCAGGTGAAATTGAAGAAAACTAAAACAAGTCCATGACAGTCAAAATACGAACCTGAATTTATCGCACTTGAATTTAAAAACCATCTCAAAAGAGATTTAATACACTGAGCGTGAATGACAGAAGACCAGATGAGCTATGGAATCACATCAGGCACATCATCTATGAAGAAAAAAAAAAATCATTGCAAACACAGGAAAGGAAGAAAAAAAAACCAGAAAGGATATTAGAAGAGGCTCTGAAACTTGCTCTTCAGTAGAGGACTTAGAGTAAAAAGAAGACAATATAAAATAAAAAATAACAAGAACTTTCAAAGGGCAGCCTGGGGAGACAAAACAAAGTGTAACAACCTGGAGTTAACATTTTGATGCAATGTGCAACAACATAGAGTTACAAAACCAAAAGGGAAGAACATACTCAGCATTTCTCAAACTTAACATTTAAGCCTCAAGGTACAATACTGAAAGATTTGATGGACAAAATATTAAATCATTCAGAAAGCAACAAAAGAAGATAGAAGGAATACACCCTTTTGAAGCCTCAAATTATAAAGATAATGGAAGGAAGAAATTCGAGCTGCACTGAAGAGACTGGTAAAAAAATAAGTTTCCAGAAATTGATAGGATATCAATCAAGGTGTTTAAGGGAACACATGTAACCCTGGATGTGCTTGCTCATTTATGCCTAGAAATCTGGAAGACAATTACATGGTCAACTGAGTGAAAACATATTTTTCCCTTTCCAGAAAAATGGGTGATCCAACAGAAAGTGGAACTTTTTCAAGGAATATCATTAATATCACATGCAAGTAAAATCTTGCTAAAGAATATTTTAAAACAGTTGGAACTATGTCAGTGTTTCAGTGACAGGGAAATGCCAGAAACTCAAGCTAGATACAGAAGAGGCTTTGGCATAAGGAAAAACGCTGCTGCTAAGAGATGAATCTTGGCCAAAAGCAGAGAATACTAGAGGGCTACTTACTTGTGCTTTAACAAAGACATATGACTATGTGAATCATAAATTAATGTAGATAACCTTGAGAAGAAGAAAAATTCCAGAATACTTGATTTTGCTCATGTAAAACCTCCACATAGATTAAGCAGCAGTCATTAAAACAGAACTAGAGATCAACGTATTGTTTAAAATCAGGAAAGGTGTATGTCAGGATTACATCCTTTCTCCATACCTATCCAATCTCTATGCTGAGAAAATCATTCAAAAAGCTGAACTACATGAAGAAGAATGTGGCATCAAAATTGGAAAAAGAATCACCAGCAACCTATGCTATGCAGATGATACAGCCTTGCTTGCAGACAATGAAGACTTGAAACACTTATTGCAGAAGATCAAAGTCTACAAGCCTTCTGTAAGGCTCAACATCAAGAAAACAAAAATTCTGACCACTGGACCAATAGGCAACATCATGCTAGATGGAGAAAAGACTGAAGTTGTTAATTATGTCATTTTATCTGGCTTTATGATCAATACCCATGGTAGTGGCTGTTAAGGAGTCAAAAGAGCTGCTGCATTTGACAAACCTGCTGTAAAGAACCTCAATAAACTGTTAAAGAGTAATAGTGTCAGTTTAAAAACTAAGACATACCTGATCCAAGCCAAAGTCAAACAATGGATAAGGAAGAATCGATGCTTATCAATTGTGAATGTTGGCAATAATATTGATATACCATGGGAATGGAAAAAACCTCCGGTCTGTGTAAGAGGAAGTGCAACCAGGATGCTCCGTGGAGGCAAAAATGGTAAACTTTATCTCAGATACTCAGTATATTGTTAAGTAGAGCTAATCTTTAGAGAAAGTCATCATGTTTGGTAAAACAATGGGTCAGTGAAAAAGACAAAAACAATCAAGGAGATGGATTGACACAGTAACTGTAACAATGGGTTTGAGAATGGTGAGACATTGTAAGGATGGCACAAAATAATGTCATAACATTTTTTGAAGAATAAATAATTCATAAACAAAATAATCAATATTATTATTCAGATATTTTAGTATCAAACATTGCTTTGGTTACATAGGGAATTGAATGCTCAATTTAAAGTTTATTAATTCAAGTAGATATTTAACATTTGCTTAGGTATTATCTTTTTTCTTCAACTTTCTTTTTTTTAATTTAAATTTATCATTAATTTCAGTAAAAATGTACAGAGACTTTGGATTTCCATTCATTCATTGTTGCACTTTTCCCCCTCCCAACCCTCCCCCCTAGTACACTACCCTCTTGGAAAAGCTAAAATTCTTTCATTGTTTTACAAACCCTCCCCCAGGTCCACTCCACCATGTAGCCTTTGTTCTAGACTCCTGTCATGGCAAAAAATGCCTAATCATATATCTCTTTTAAACAGTTTTCTCCCTCATCTGTTTCAATGCAGTATACATTATTACCCATCTTTCTAAGTCTCTCTACAACCCTGAGGTCAGTCCTGTTTTACAACAGTGGCACCATGCAGTACTTGTCCTTTTGTGACTGAGATACTTCACTCAGCATAATGTCATCCAGGGTCACCCATTTTGAATAATATTGCATGAGTTCCTTGTTTTTCAATGCAACATAATATTTCATTGTATGAATATACCACAGATTCTCTATCCATTCGTTTGTTAATGGGCACTTAGATTGTTTCCAACTCCTTGTTATTGTGAACAAAGCCACAATAAACATGGGTGTGCATATATCTGCTTGAATGTCAGCTATGGTCTCTTTGGGGTATATTCCCAGTAGTGGAATTGCTGGGTCAACTGGTATCTCTATTTGCATCTTTTTGAGAAACCACTCTACCACCTTCCACAGTGGTTGCACCATTTTACACTCCCACCAACAGTGAATAAGGATTCCAGTTTCTCCACAACTGCGCCAGCATTTGTTGCTTTCAGGAATTATCTTAAAAGCATAATTTCTGATTCCACAACATTAATTGGGGAAAAAATACCATTTAATGAAGAAACAATTACTCAAATTACTTAATTGCATACTTATTCCTACCTTTTTTGGCTTAATTATCACAGGATTTTTTTCTTTTCCTAATAGATGGAGATTGAGATTGTTCACAGCTTTAGTTTGCTTGGCTCCACAATCAACACTCTTGGCACCAGCAGCCAGGAAATTAAAAGACTTACTTAATCGTGCTAAAGCGAAACCTATACTTGGACCAAGAGGCAGTCATCAGAACAGAGCAGGGCAACGCTGCATGGTTCAAAATTGAGAGGGGTGTATGCCAGGGATGTGTCCTATCTCCATACCTTTTCAACCTGTATGCAGAGCAGATTATCCAAGAAGCTGGGCTCTATGAGGAGACGCGTGGCGTTAGGATTGGTGGGAGATCTATCAATAATCTGCGTTATGCAGATGATAGAATCCTGCCCGTTGAAACTGGGGAGGACCTCATGCACTTACTGCAGAGGCTCAAGGACTGCAGCCTTCAGTATGGACTGAGGCTCAATGTCAAGAAGACAAAGATTCTCACCACTGGACCAATCTGTAGCATCAAGATGGATGGCGAAGAGATTGAGATTGTTCACAGCTTCAGTTTGCTCGGCTCCACAGTCAACATTCTTGGCACCAGCAGCCAGAAAATAAAAAAACATATTGCGATGGGAAAGTCTGCTGTTAGGGACCTCTCTAAAGTACTCAAGAGCAACGGTGTCTCTCTGGAGACTAAGGTGCGCCTGATGCAGGCTATGGTCTTTGCAATCACTTGTTATGCATCAGAGAGTTGGATAATGACTAGGGAGGATAGAAGAATTGATGCCTTTGAGCTGTGGTGCTGGAGAAGAGTACTGAATGTTCCATGGACTGCTAAGAAAACAAACAGATCCATCCTAGAGAGGGTTAAACCAGGCTACTCCTTGGAGGCAAGGATTCTGGGGCTTCGTCTGACATACTTTGGACATGTTGTAAGGAGAGACAGGTCCTTGGAGAGGGACATCATGATGGGTAGAGTAGAGGGACAGCACAGGAGGGGAAGACCCTCTATGAGATGGATTGATTCAGTGACTGGGGTAATCGGGATGGGTGTGTCAGAGGCAATGCGATTGGCACAGGACAGAGTTTAAGACTGCTGTACATAGGGTCGCTATGAGTTGCAAACGACTCGACGGCACATAACAACAACAACAATTGCCATGGGAAAGTCTGCTGCTAGGGACCTCTCTAAAGTACTAAAGAGCAACGGTGTGTCTCTGGAGACTAAGGTGCGTCTGGTACAGGCCCTGGTCTTTGCAATCACTTGTTATGCATCAGAGAACTGGACAATGACTAGGGAGGATACAAGGAGAATTGATGCTTTAGAGCTTTGGTGTTGGAGAAGATTGCTGAGGGTACCATGGACTGCTAAGGAAACAAACAGATTCAACCTAGAGAGGGTTAAACCGGGCTGCTCCTTGGAGACAAGGATTCTGAGACTTTGTCAGACATACCTTGGTCATGTTGTAAGGAGGAATCGGTCCTTGGAGAAGGACATCATGTTTGGGAAGGTGGAGGGCAGGCGCAGAAAGGGAAGGCCCTCTGGGAGGTGGATTGATTCGGTGGCTGGGGCAATCGGGATGAATGTGTCAGAGACAGTGAGATTGGCACTGACAGAGCAGAGTTTAGAGCTGTTATACATAGGGTCGCTATGAGTCGCAAGCAACTTAACGGCACATAACAACAATATAACAGTAGATGGAGAAAAGATTGAGGTTGTTAACAGCTTCATCTTGCTCTGCTCTACAATCAACACTCTCAGCACCAGCAGTCAGGAAATCAGAAGATTAATTGCACTGGGAAAATCTGCTTTCAGGGACCTCTCCAGAGTGCTAAGAGTCAACAATGTCAGTCTAGAGACTAATGTGCTCCTGATTCAGGCCATAGTCTTCACAATTACTTGCTATGCATTAGAGAGCTGGGCAATGACTAAGGATGACAAGAAGAATCAATACCTTTGAATTGTGATCCTGGAAAACAGTCTTGGACATATACCTTGGACCACCAAGTAAACCAATTGATCTGTCTTGGAGAAGGTGAAACCAAGTTTTCACTTGGAGGCCAGAATCTTGAAGCTCACATACTTTATGCAAGTGTCCAGGAGAGAACAGTCCTTGGAGAAAGACATTGTACTTTGAAAGGTGGAGGGACAGCACAGGAGAGGAAGACTCCAGATGAGATGGATTGATTCAGTCACTGGGGCAATGAGGGAAGGTGTACCAGCGACAGTAAAACCGACCCAGGTAGGGCTGGCTTCAGAGCCTCAGAGTACTCTGTACAGAGTACAGAGTTTCAGAGTACATAGGGTCACAGTGAGTTTCAGACAACTCAACAGGACATAACAACAACAACTTTAGTTGTAGTCATTGCACATATAAAGCTATAGTCTTTATAGCTACAATTTTCTTTACTTCAAAGTAAATGAAGTGTACATATACACATAACCTAGTCCATCTCTGTTCCTATCCTTAAGGGAGAAGGAGTATGGTAAGAGTAACTCTTTTAGAGGGTGAGGGAGAGAAATAATTATTCACCAGAAAAAATTAAAATCACAGTTAAAATATATTTTAATGGTGGCCTAGTGGCAAGAAACTGCACTGCAATCCCGGAGGTATGAAGTTAAAATCCACCAGATGCTCTGCTGAAGAAGGAGGGGCAGTCTCCTCCTGGACCAGTTAGATCCGATTTAATGGTACACACACACACACACACACACACACACACACACACACACAAATCAATAAATAAATAAATTTTTTAAAAGAATGCATTTTAAGTATGCCTTTTAGCTTATACTGGATATAAAAAACACACTACACAAATTAAGTAAAACCTAATATTCTGTTGAACATTTCACATCCATCACTATTCAGGCAATTATGACCTTCCTATTGGACAGAGTAAGACTTTCACACAGAGGTTTTAGGACTATCATCATTACAGAAGAAGAGTTCTACATCTTTTTTCTGCAGAATGGTGACTGGGTTCAAACTACCACCCTTTTGTTAGCAGTCAAATGCTTAAGTACTGCGCCAAGAGGTTAAATAGCACTAACTGATAAGTACAGTAAATAAAGATGTTTTATTTTAATTATGCAAGTGACTAGTTAAAGCAGAATCTTTACTTATCTGTTCAAGTAGAATATTTCTTACAGGGTTGCATTATTGCTTATTGATGTTTTTATTATTGTTACATCCTGTCAAGTTGAAATCAACTCATAACTGACCTTCTGGTGAGTTTTCAGAGGCTGTAAATTACATAGGAGGAGATTACTCATCTTTTTCCAACAAATAAGCTGCTGATAGACTTGAATAATGTGCCTTAGGGTCGATAGCAGGACTCCTTACCCTGTAAGCCACCAGAGCTTCTATTATATCTAATAATACTGCCAAAACATCAAGTCGTATTTAAACTCTGCTGTTAAAAAGGTGACTTTAAGGGGAGCTCTTGTGGCCTAGTGGCAAGAAGCTGTACTGCAATCCCAGAGGTACACGGTTCAAATCCACCAGATGCTCTGCCGGAGAAGGAGAGACAATTTCCTCCTGTACCAGTCAGATCTGATTTGACGGTACATGCACAAAAAATAATTATAATAATAATAAAGGTGACTTTATACAGAAAGAACCCCTTGCATTCAGTAACACAGAGTTAAAAAGCATAAGTGTTGTTGTTGTTGCTGATAGCCATTGAGTCCTGCAGCGACCCTGTGAACAAAAGGCCTGAAGCCTTTC
Organism: Elephantulus edwardii; assembly: GCF_000299155.1. Taxonomy (NCBI): domain Eukaryota; kingdom Metazoa; phylum Chordata; class Mammalia; order Macroscelidea; family Macroscelididae; genus Elephantulus; species Elephantulus edwardii. The sequence continues at coordinate 14,683,569 of NW_006399828.1, read as the reverse complement.
TATAACTATCATCATTTATCAAAGTTCATTCAGAGTTTCCAGAGACATGTTGTTTAGGAAAAGTATATAGCCATCATTAAGTAATTAAACAAATAATAATAATCTTTGATAAATCTTCTCCTTATTTTTTAAATAAAATTTTATTTTAATAGTAATTTTAATGTATGATTACAGAAAAGTTAAATTTTGTTGCACATTTTGCCCCATTTTTCCCTTTCCCGTCTGTCAGTTCACTTTCATTTTCTTTCTTATTGAGATTTCATTGTAAGTGTATAAATAACTTGAATTTAAAAAAAAAAAGGTGACTTTATACTTTTCACTTAGCCTTTATAATAATTCTAAAAGATATTATTATCATTCACCTTCTATAAACTATAACTTTTATAAGGTTATAAGAATTATTCAAGTTTACTCATCTAGAAAATAGCAAAGCTTGGACATGTACCAAAAATCTTCAAATTCTAATACCAAGTTCAATGCTTTCATATTCAGCTCTATTGTGGAGTTTAGAAAGACTCATTAGTTAATGGAGAACTTAGTAGGTTTGTAACACTATGTGTACTGTTGGTGATTAAAATAGGCCTTGTGGTAAAGAAGCTGCACTGCAATCCTGAAGGGCAATGGATCAAGGCCACTAGTTGCTCCACAGGAGAAAGATGGACAGTCTCCTTCTGTGTGATTAACTGTCTCTGAAAACCTACCGGAGGGTAAACTATGGGTCAGTTCTTGCTCTGTGGTACACAACACTAAACATATTTAGACGTATATCTGTCTGATGGCCTAGTCGTAAGAACCTGTGTTACAGTCCCGAAAGCACGTAATTCTAATCCACCAGCTACTCCATGGGAGAAGAATGGACAATCTCGTCCCACATGATTGACTGCATCTGAGAACCCACGGGAGAGTCAGCTATGAGTTGGTTTCAACATAATGGTACACAACAGCATACATATGTATTAAGGATTTAAATAAGTAAAAAAAAAATCGTATATCATGTAAAAATAGCTCCAATTTCTAGCTTCTTCCCCACTTTTGATAGGGTGATATTAATAAGTTCAGAATTTTCTATATATCAGTTATAAAACTGACATCAATTTTCTCCAGCCTACAAAACTGGTTATTTTGTCTTAGAATTCTTATTTTCCTTCCTTCAGTCATGTAGTTTAACCTTTTTACCAGGAGAGGATCAAGCGGTTACTTCTTTGAAGCTGTTTTTCCTGGTCATATGCAAATTGTAACTTAATCTGTTTAGCAGGAAAGAAAGTACTGAATTAACTCTTATCTTTTCAAAACCTGTTTTTCCTCAGATACATATATATAAAGTCTTTTCCAAAACCTGTTTTTCTCAGCTATATGTTAACTAGTTTATTGGTTGCCTGTTTATTGGTATCTGTGTGTGAATGTTGTTGTTTTTTTTTCAAATGTAGACATTTTTTTCTTTTACTAACCAAAGTTCAATGTTAAGTGAGTTGGTATCTCTCCCTGGTATAAAAGGCTAATGACCAGCCCTAAACGGAGAGGCAGTTTTTGATGGGAACTCGCTGTCCTCCCAGATCTGTAATACTTTGACCACTCAAAATTTTGGCATGCAAAATTTTTTGAACTAGGAAGCTCTCAATTAGGAGATAAATACTTCCTTTCCCACTTTTCTGCTTTACTTCTCTTACAAATTGTTTTAGTTGTGTCATTGAAACATGTAATTCTCCTTCCACTCATCAAGTCTATAATCCCTGTCTTGCTCCTTTAACTTTTCTACTCAAACTAGGTCTTACAGTAATTTCAATAGTTCATTCACTATCAGACTTTTAATTACTTTTGCCTTAATTATTCTCATTGTGTTATTTCTTTACAGATTCAGATAACGCAAAGTTATTGTAAAAAGCTAACAGGTTTGAGACAGTCTATTCATTATGTATTCATAGTGTCCAATCTTTGCTTTGCTTTGCTTTGGTGACTTAAAGATAAAGAGTTAGAGTACCAACTCAAAGGCAGGTGACTCAAATCCATCAGCTGTTCCAAGAGAAAAAGATTGGCAATCCCCTCCTGTACAATTTATAGCTTCTAAAAACCAGCCAGAAGACCAGCTACAAGTTGCTTCCAGCTCAAGGCCATATAACTACAACAATAATCTTGATTTCTATGTTAAAAAAGACTTTGTTGTAGCTGTTATGTCCTATCGAGTCACCTGCGACTAACAGCAACCCTATGCCCAATAGCTCTGATCCCTGCCTTATCTGAGCCAGTCTCACTGATTCCAACTTATCTACCCCATTATCCCAGTCACTGTGTCAATCTATCTTATCTGGGATCTTCCTCTCTTGTGCTGTCCCTCTACCCTTGCAAGCATGATGTCCTCCAAGGTCTGGTCCCTCTTGGCCACACATACTAGGACATTATCTTTGATAAGAGTCCTTGAGTCAACCACAACTCATAGCAACTCTAAGAACAACAGATCTGAATCTTGCCCTACCCTGTGCCAACTTCATTATCTTTTATATACTTGAGCCCTCTGTTACAACCATTGAGTCAATTCATTTTGTGATGAGTCTTCTCTCTCACTGACTCTGTCTTTTCCAAGTATGATGCATTCTTTCCATAAACTGGCTTATCCTAATAACTTGTGCAAAGTATGTAAGATGAAGTTTCACCATTCTTATCTCTGAAAAGCACACTGGCTCTATTTTTCCTGAGACATATTTATTGGTGCCTTTGACAGTCTATAGGATATTCAGTATTTTTCTCCAATGCCACAACTCTTCTGTCAGTCTTAACCATTCTTCAATTTACAGATGCATAGCAAGTAATTGAAAAGATCTTGGCTTGATTCAGGTACACTTTTGTGCTTAAATTTCTATCATTGTTCCTTCGCACTTTGAAAACATCCTTAACAGGAGGTTTTTTTAACATAGCTCATATGTGGATTTCTTAACTGCTGGTAACAAGAATGTCTACTGAAATGTGCTAAATCTAGAGTTCTTTTTATCTCTTCACTATTTGCTAATACTGTCAGATAGAAAAAAGAGTTGAGGACAAGAGAGATAAAGAAGCTGGTCCCAAGAAACAAACAGACATTTATTGTGTGGTCTGAGAGAGATGCCAATGGGCAGTCACAGCCAATCTCTTTTTATAGGGTTTTTAGGGAGGTCAAGAACTGCAGCCAACAGCAATGAAGGAATGAAAACCC
>NW_006399828.1:14673999-14674801 GCF_000299155.1 Elephantulus edwardii | reverse complement strand
ACCATTCATATCAGTGTTGTCCCTTCCCTTGGCTCACTTATTTCCCTGCTCCACCATCCACCAGGATACCCATCCATTTCTACTCACTCCCTTCAACATTTAGCTCCCACGTCCTGTCTTTGACCTGATATCTTATACCTGGAGCTTCCTTGGCTTCTGTGATTCCAAATTCGTCAGCTTCTGACAGTTTCTTATACTGTGACCAGTGTCTCTTAAGTTCAGTGGCAATGCTTTCCGAGCAAAGGTGATGTGTCCTGTAGAACTGGTGTGTAGACAGGTTTTATAGTTTTATAGTGCTGTAGTTATAAAACTATACTGATATAATTATAAAACTAACATCAGTTTTCTTCAGCCTGCGAAACTACTTAGCCTCCAAATTCCGTTTCCTGTCTTTAGTCATGTAGTTTGATCTCTCTGAAGCTGGTTCTCCAGTCTTTTGTAAATTGTATCTTAATGTGACTGTTTATCAGAAAGAGAACTGGGGCCTTCCTGAATTACTTATACTTAAATGTGAACTGTCCTTTTCAGATGTAGAAATTACCTTTTTTTACTAACAAGAAGTGCATTGTTAAATGAGCTAGAGGTTCACCCTGCTATAAAACCTGATGGCCACTCCCAGATGGGGAGGCTGTCTCCCAGATCTGTGTAATAAAGTGCTTATGGATATTGCAATCCATTTGTCATACTGGCAATTGAATAAGCAAAGAACCCCTTGTGTTCAGTAACAGATGTAAGGCCAAGGTCTCAAGGAAAGAACCAGAGAGAAGGAGAATGCTAAAGAAGCTTTATTAAGGGAGCTCCT
>NW_006399828.1:14666090-14673008 GCF_000299155.1 Elephantulus edwardii | reverse complement strand
TCTGCATACAGGTTGAAAAGGTATGGAGACAGGACACATGCTTGGCGTACACCCTTCCCAATTTTGAACCTGTTACCCTGCTCTGTTCTGACGACTGCCTCCTGATCCAAGTATAGGTTTCACATTAGCACGATTAAATGTTCTGTGATTCCTATTCTTCTCAGAGACAGCCACAGTTTGTTATGATACACACAGTCAAACGCCTTTGCATAATCAATGAAACATAAATAGACATTCTTCTGGTATTCCCTGCTTTCAGCTAAGATCCATCTAACATCAGCATCCATTAGCTGAAATACGTCAATTGGTATACCATGTAAGATTGATTAGGGCAGGTTTTTATAGTAAGAGTCTCTTTAGGGATGGAAGGGAGGGGGGAGATTCCATTGTGGTTATGTTACTGAACACAAGGGGTTCTTTCCGTAGTCAATCTCTGAGTCACCTCCAAGACTGCCTCCTCATCTGGAAATGTTCATGGACTTTTATAGGAGGGTGAGACACACTTAACAATGTACATTTGTTGTTGGTGGTGTTAAGTGCTGTCGAGTTGCAGGCGACTCTTAGTGACCCTATGAACGAAAGTTCTGGACACCTCCTGTATAACTCTCGTCCTTTCTCCAGGTTCATAGAATTTCCAGAGGCAAGCTATTGTGGAAGTGGATGCCGCTCCTGCATCCAAGCTTGTTTTAATCGGGGAGCACCACCAAACACTGTCCACCATGGGTAACCATTCTTGCATTTGGCTCATCAGTGTCACAGATGACTTTTGTTAGTAAAAAAAAATAATAATTTCTACATCTGAAGTGCAAAAGATGCACTTTTGTTATTAAAAAATAATTTCTACATCTGAAAAGAACTGTTCATATATAAGTACTAGCAATTCAGGAAGGCCACAGTCCCCTTCCCGATAAACAGGCAGATTAAAATACAATTTACACATGACTGGGAAATAGCCTCAGAGAAATCTAGGAGAGATGCATTTCCTCTTCTGGTAAACAGTTCAAACTACTTTACATGACTAAAGACAGGAAACAGAGAATTTGGAGGCTAAATAACTAGTTTTGCAGGCTGAAGAAAACTGATGTTAGTTTTATAATTATATAACTATAGTTTCATGACTGATACATATGTTACTGAACACAAGGGGTTCTTTCCATAGTCAATCGCCAATAAAACAAATAGATTACAATATCCATAAGCACTTTATTACACAGATCTGGGCCACAGCGAGTCACCTCTGTTTCCTGTCTAGGAGTGGTCATGGGCTTTTATAGGAGGGTGAGACACCAATTTACTTAACAATAAACTTTGTTAGTAAAATCAAAGAATTTCTACACTGAAAGAAAATCATTCACACCCAGATACTTCATTTCCAGGCAAATAGGCAGATTAAATTACAGTTTACATATGATTGGGGAAAACAGCTTCAAAGAAAACAGCTAATCTAGGAGATACATCTCCTCTTCTGAGAAACAGACAGATCAAAGAAAGAACACTAAGAACTCCAAGGTCAAGCAACCAATCCTGCAGGCTGGAGAAAACTATAGTTTTATAATTGATATCTATGTAGAGAATTCAGAACTTATTAATACCACCCTATTAGTTATGGTAGTTTAGTCAGATGGGAAAGCCTGTTCACTCCTTTGTTGATATGTTAATATTCTTTGAAACCTTATTCTCCCTTTGACCTTGGTCTGGGCTTGACACTACACAATCAAATACCTTTGCATTTTTTATTACTGTGATAGAATATTACTTATATACATGCAAGGAAGACCTGTGAATACAACTATTATTCAAAAATATTCACTAACAACTAAAGTCAAAGAGGAATTTCAAACAAATTTTGCAGTCTGAAATTGACTGGATATTCAAACACGATGTATTAATAATCAGTGACTGGAACACAAAAATTAGAAACAAAGAAGAATGACTGGTAGTTGGAAATTAAGTACTTGGCGACAGAAATAAGGCTAGAGGCAGAATGAATCATACAATCTAATATTTATTCATTACAAATGCCTTTTTTCCTCAATCACAAAAGGCAACTGTACACATAGAACTCACCTGAAAATTACCTACATCTGGGGGTGGGGGATGGGGGAATCATTGGAGAAGCTCAGATCAGCAATCAAAACCAGGTCAGGTGCTGGCTGTGGAACTGATAATCAATTACTCGAGTGCAAGTTCCAGTTGAAGCTTAACAAAATGAAAAGAAGTCTACAAGAACCACACCCAAATTTTAATACCATCTCAGTAATGAAAAGGTTTGAGGCATTGAATATTAATGCTCAAAGACCAGATGAGCTGTGAGATGACATAAAAAATATCAGCCATGAAGAAAGCAAAAGGTCATTACAAGGACAAGGAAGAAAGAAAAGCATAAAACACACGTCAGAAGAGATTCTGAAAATTCACTGGAGTGTGGAGAAGCCAAAACAAATGAAAGAAATGCTAAAGTAAATAAGATGAACAGATTTTAAAGGGCAGCTTGAGAAGACTAAGAAGTAGGAACAGCTTTCCATTTTTAGAATAATAACCTCTTTAAAACTTTATGAATAATCTTGTAACACAATTCACAATATGCCAAAGATGAGCTTTCCGGTTGGAAGGCACTCAAAATAAGACGAGGAAGAGCTGCCCCTCAAAATGGCATCTACTTTTATAACATGGATGGAGTAAAGCTTTCAACCAATATAGGAATTTCATTTGTTGATGTGGCATGACTCAAAATGAGGAGAAACATACACAGTTGATAATCCTCTATCTAGCTCTCTAGCTATCTAGCTATCTATCTATGTGTGTATACACAACGGCATAGAGGGAGAGAGAGCAGTTGGCCTAGCAGACAGAAAGTCATACTCCCAAAGCCAAAGGTGGGTGACTCCGCGGCCCTCAGGCCTGCCTGTAATTGTTTTGGTTCAAACATTCTTCTAGGTCGTGTAACCCTGGTATGTCCATTTGCTATACAGAGGTAAGTTGTGAAGCTGTGAAGCCCAACACTGTGATACTGATGTGTCAAAGGTGATAATGGTTACCCATGGTGGACAGTGTTTGGTGGAGCTCCCAATTAAAACAAGCTTGGAAGCAGGAGTGTCATCCACTTCCATAATAGCTTGCCTCCAGAAACCCTATGAACCTCGAGAAAGGACGAAAGTTATACAGGTGTCCAGGACTTTCATCCATAGGGTCGCTATGAGTACCTACAAAGGAAATGCATCTCTCCTAGATTAGCATTTAACTCTTTGAGACTGTTTTTCCCAGTCATATGTATATTGTATCTTAATCTGTCTGTCTGCCAGGAGGGAAGGTGCCCTTTCCTGAGTTAGCCTTTATCTTTTCAGGGCCTGTTTTTCTCAGTCATGTGTTAACTCCTTTGTAGGTTGCCAGTTTATTGGTGTCTGTGTGTGAACGGTTTTTTCAGATGTAGAAATTCTTTTCTTTTACTAACAAAGGTTCATTGTTGAGTGAGTTGGAGTCTAGCCCTGGTATAAAAGTCTAATGACCACTCCCAGACAGGAAGCTGCCTCTGTGAAGGTTCTCACTGCTTTCTCCCAGATAAAGTGTTTATTGATATTGCAATCTAGCTTATTGGTAACTGACTACAGAAAGAACCCTTTGCATTCAGTAACAGAAATATTAATTAATAATCAGAATATGATTTACACTAATGATTCTCCGGAAATTGGAAGTTATCAAAAACAAAGTGGATATTATAAAGATCAAAATTCTAGACATTAATGATTTTTTGTAATCAAATGACTATGTGGTCTACTATGCCATAAATTAAAAATTAAAAATGGTAAAAAAAGAAATTAAAAATGGTATATTTATCTTAAAAAGACTTAATATCTATGCTAAACTCTAAAGGATTCAGCTTTAGGATAGCATCTATAAGCATAAAAAGAAAATTTCTTAATATGTCTATTGTTCAAATCTGTGCACTGACAATTAAGGTCAATGAAGAAGAAATTGATGATTTCTACCAACGTCTGCAGTCTGAAGTTGATCAAACAGAAAGTGAGAATGCATAAGTAATAACTGGCAATTGAAATGTAAAAATATTTGTGCTCACTTCAAAGAAAATGATCCAACAGAAGTTATTAGACAAAACTATTACTATCACATGCAAGTTAAATTTTGCCAATGATAATTCAAAAAAGTTTTACATCAATAGGGCAATGCTAGAAATTCAAGCTAGACTCAGAAGAGAACATAGAAGTAGTAATATCATTGTTGATATTGCATGGATCTTGAGTGAAAACAAATAATATAAGAAAGAGATTTACTTATGTTTTATTGAATATGTAAAGGCATCTGATAATGTATACCATAACAAGCATAGATAAAAAGACAAAGAATGTAACTCCAAAACAATTAGACAAAGAAGTATACATTCAACAGAATAAGGGGCTACTGCATAGTCTAAAATCTGGGAAGCTGTATTAAGGATTACATCCAACCACTACATCTATCTAATCTGTTGTAGTTGTTAGGTGCAGTTGAATTGAACACAATTTATAGTGACCCTATGAACGAAAGATCTAAACCCTGTCCTATCCTGTGCCATCCTCACACTTCCTGACACACAAAAAGAGCCCATTGCAGCATTCGCCTTATCAATCCACCTGGTTGAGGAGCCTCCTCTCCTTCGCCAACCCTCCACCCTTCTCAGAATCATGTCCTTCTCCAAGGAATAGGCCCCCCTAGCAATATGCCCAAAGTATGTGAGGCGAAGCCTCATCATTCTTGCCTCCAAAGAGCACTCCATCTGCATCTTCTCCAAGACACATCTATCTGTTTATTCTCTTGGCCGTCCATGGGATGTTCAGGCATCAATTCTTTTTCTGTCACCCTTATTGGTTGTCCAGCTCTCAGACCCATAGCAAGAAATCAGAAAGATTACTTGAATCAACATGTTTCTATTGTTGCCTGAATTAGACGTATCTTGGTTTTCAAACTCACATCATTACTCCTCAATAATTTAGAAAAGTCCCTAACTGCAGATTTTCCTAGTGCAATGTATCTCTGTATTTCTTGACTGCTGGTACCAAGGGGTTAATTATGGATCCAAGCAAGATGAAGCTGTTAACAGTTTTACTCTCCTCTCCATCCATCATGACACTGTCTATCAGTCCAGTGGTAAGAGTATTTGTATTCTTGACATTGAGATGCAATACATACTGAAGGCTGTATTCCTTGATCTTCTGCAACAAGTGCTTCAAGTCCTCCTCTCTTTCAGTAAGTAAGGTTGTGTCATTTGCATAATGCAAGTTATTGATGAATCTCACTCCAATCCTGATGTCACACTCCTCTTCATAGAGTCCAGCTTCTTGGTTAATTTGCTCAGCACACAGATTGAATAGGTAGAAAGAATATAATCCTGATGAACTCCCTTCTCCATTTTAAACCATGTATATTCTCCTGCTCTGTTCACTCAACAGATGCAATGAAAAATTTCAGGAAGGACCATATATGTAATCTGTATGCTGAGCAAATAATCAAAGAAGATAGACTATATTAAGAAGAATGTGGCAACAAGAATGAAGGAAGGTTCATTAGCAGTCAATAAAATGCAATGGATTTTTGCAGGGAAAACTCTAGAATATTTTAAGAACTTACTGATGAAACTCAAAGATCATAGTCTTCAATATGAAATACACCTCAAAATAAAGAAAACAAAAATCTTCAAAACTTGACCAATAAACAACATCATGGTAAACGGAAAAGAATTGTCCAAGATTTTATTTTCCTCTGATCTGCTAAGCTTAGTTGACAAAAGCAGTGCTTTTAATCTGTTTTTAATTGTTTTTGGTCAAACATTCTTTTAAGAGGTATAGCACTGATCTGTCCATTTGTTGTAGAGGTAGCTCATGGTTGCTGTAATGCTGCACACTTTGACACTGATGTGTTAAATGTGAGAATGGTTACCCACAACAATGTTTGGTGGAGCTTCCCAGTTAAAACAAGCTTGGAAGTAGGACTTCTGAAATAGCTTACTTCCAGAAATTCTATGAACTTGGAGAAACAATGAAAGTTATACAAGTGGTCAGTTCTTTCGTTCATATGGTCACTATGAATCATCTATGACTCGATGATACTTAACAACAACAGCAACTTTCAAAAAGAAAGATAATATATAATAAGGGAGTGATCAAAACAATCTTATTAGGGGTAAAAGGCACATAAAAGTGCACAAAAGTTACAGACAACAAAACTAAATATAATTGTTGTTGTTGTTATGTGCCGTCGAGTCACCTGCAACTCATAGTGACTCTATGTACAACAGCTCTAAACCCTGCTCTATTCTGTGCCAATTGCACTGCCTCTGACACTCATCCCAACTATCCCAGTCACTGAATCAATCCACCTCATAGAGGGTCTTCTGCTCCTACGCCATCCCTCTACCCTCCCAAGCATGATGTCCCTCTCCAAGGACCTGTCCCTCCTTACAACATGTCCACAGTATGTCAGATGAAGCCCTAGAATCCTTGCCTCCAAGGAGCAGCCTGATTTAATTAACCCTCTCCAGGATGAATCTGTTTAGTTTCTTGACAGTCCATGGTACATTTAATACTCTTCTCCAGCACCACAGCTCAAAGGCATCAATTCTCCTTCTATCCTTCCTAGTCATTGTTCAACTCTCTAATGCATAACAAGTGATTGCAAAGACCATAGGCTGTATTAGATGCACCTTGGTCTCCAAATATCATGAGGCTGGAGATAGAATGATTGAATTTTATAAAATCAATGACTTATTCATTGCAAATACATTTTATAAGAGACACAAACGCAGGTTATACACATGGACTTCACCTGATGGTACGCATAGGAATCAGATCGACTACATCTGTGGAAGGAACCGCTGGAGAAGCTCAATATCAGCTGTGAAAACTAGGTCAGGGGCTGGTTGTGGAA
>NW_006399828.1:14660916-14665990 GCF_000299155.1 Elephantulus edwardii | reverse complement strand
TACTTGGTTCCACAGTCAACACTCTTGGTAACAACAGCCAGGAAATCAGGAGATGAATTGCTTTGGGAAAGTCCCTGTGAGGGATCTCTCAAGAGTACTGAAGAGTAACTACGTCAGGCTGGACACTAACGTGTGCCTGCTCCAGGCCATAGTCTTTGCAATTACATGCTATGCATGAGAGAGATGGACAGTGAATAGGGATGATAGAAAGAGAACTGATGCCTTTGAGCTGTGGTACTGGAGAAGAGTGTTGAATATACCATGGACTGCTAGGAGGACAAACAGGTTTGTCCTGGAGAGGGTAAAGCCAGAATGTTCCCTGGAGTCAAGGACTCTGAAGCTTCATCTGACATACTTTGGGCATGTTGTAAGGAGGGACTGGTCCTTGGAGAGGGACATCATGTTTGGCAGAGTGGAGGGATGGCGCAGGAGAGGAAGACCCTGGATGAGATGGATCGATTCTGTGAGTGGAGTGGTGGGAATGAATGTGTCTGAGACAGTGAGGTTAGCACACGATAGAATAGCATTTAGGGCTCTTGTACATAGGGTCCCTAGCAGCACATAACAACAACAACAGGGAGGACTAGGGAAGATGGTATTGTTGTGGAAATCGGAGCTGTTAATTAAATTGGGTTTGGGCTTCTGTGATCAGACCAGAGCCTTATCAGGATCTCTTTTCTGGCCTCCTTAGATGTTATCAGGTTTCTCAAGGAGTTGCCAGGCATGGGAGCAACTGCCACATTCTTCCTCCAAATACTTCCTGCTAGGGGGTGAGTAGAGGCGACTGTAAATAAATGAACAGACATTCACCAGTGGTAGTTTAGTAAAAAATAATGAAAAAGATTTATTAAGGTAATGCAAGGGAGACATGGCTGGTTAAGATAAAGATAGGCTATGAGGAGTTTAAGAGAAAAGGAAAGAATGGGGGGCAGGGAGAAGAGGAGGAAACACCCGTGATCCATCAAGAGTGGGCCCAAACCTTCTGGCAAGCAGCCAACAAAGAAAAGTCAGCTAAGTACTGTTTTTTATTGGCTCCTAGTTCCCTGAGATTGGCTGTAGCCTAGGCCCACCTAAGAACCTGTGGGATTGTTTGGATTCGGAAGGAGGGGATTCCAGGCATTGCTAAAGAAAGGGGCTGCTTCACCTTGCTGCCTCTGTCCTTGACTTCCCTTCCTATTTCCCCTGACAACTCTTGTGTTTAGTCCTCTCCTATGGGAGTGGGAGAGAGAGAGACCAGATAGCAATTCTATCCCTTAACATTTATTGTGGATCCAAGTCTCCTGAAATCATTGACAACTTCATGATGTTACCTACTGGCCCAGTCGCAAGGACTTCTGTTTTCTTGATGTTGAAATGGAAACCATTTTGAAGGCTTTGATTTTCTGCAGCAAGCAATTCTTCTTCACGTTCACCAAAGTTATGCCATCTGCATAACATAGGTTGTTGAATCTTCCCTCTATCCTTGATAGGGTGGTATTAATAAGTTCAGAATTCTCTATCTATGTATCAATTATAAAACTATAGTTATTTTTCTTCAGCCTGCAAAACTAGTTACATAGCCTCCAAATTCTGTTTCCTGTCTTTAGTCACGTAAAGTAGCTTGATCTGTCTGTTTACCAGAAGAGGAAATGTATCTCTGCTAGATCCTGGTGAGGCTAGTTCTCCAGTCATAGGTAAATTATGTCTTAACCTACCTGTTTACCAGGAAGAGAACTGTCTTTCCTGAATTGTTGTTGTTGTTGTTATGTGCTACTCATAGCAACCCTATGTACAAGAGCCCTAAAGGCCTTTCTATCCTGTGCCAACTCAGCCATCTCAAACACATTCATTCCCACCGCTCCAGGCACAGAATCGATCCATCTCATCCAAGGTCTTCCTCTCCTGCGCCGCCCCTCCACTCTCCCAAACATGATGTTCCTCTCCAAGGACCAGTCCCTCCTTGCAACATGCCCAAAGTATCTCAGATGAAGCTTCAGAATCCTTGACTCCAGGGAACATTCTGGATGTACCCTCTCCAGGACAAACCTGTTTGTTCTCCTAGCAGTCCATGGTATATTCAACACTCTTCTCCAGCACCACAGATCAAAGGCATCAACTCTCTTTCATCCCTATTCACTGTCCAACTCTCCGATGCATAGTACGTAATTGCAAAGACTATAGCCTGGATCAGGTGCACCTTAGTCTCCAGCCTGATGTCGTTGCTCTTAAGTCCTCTTAAGTGGTCCCTCACAGCTGACTTTCCCAATGCTATTCGTCTATTGGTTTCCTGGCTGCCGTTACCAAGAGTGTTGATTGTGGAGTCAAGCAAACTAAAACTGTTAACTATCTCAATCTCTTCACCATCCATACTGATGCTGTCAATTGGCCCAGTGGTGAGAATCTTTGTTTTCTTGATGTTGAGCTTTTATCCATATAGGAGGCTGCAGTCTTTGACCTTGTGCAGAAAGTGCTTCAGGTCCTCCTCAGTTTCAGCAAGCAGGGTTGTGTCATCTGCATATCACAGTAAAAAACTACTTTTTTTACTAAAAAAAGCACATTGTTAAATGAGCTAGTGTTTCACCCTACTATAAAACCCAATGACCAATCCCAGTGGGGAGGCAATCTCGGAGGTGACCCTCTGTCTCCTAGATCTGAGTAATAAAGTGTTTATGAATGTTGCAATCCATTTGTATTATTGGCAATTGACTACAGAAAGAACCCCTTGCGTTCAGTAACATCCTGATGCAGCATTCTTCTTCATACGGTCCAGTTTCTTTACTTGCTTGCTCAGCATACAGACTGAATGGGTATGGAGAAAGAATATACACTCCTTTCTTGACTTTACACCATGCTCTGTTTATGCCACAGAATCTTAGTCTAGGTATTGCTTTCTTATGAACACAATTAAATGTTTTGGGATTCCTATTCTTCTCAATGTTAGCCATAATATGTTACAATCTACATGTTAGGTCTTTGTACTAGATGTGATAGGGTGGTTTTAATAAGTTCTGAATTCTATATATATGTATCAGTTATAAAACTCTTGTTGTTGTTGTTATGTGCCATCGAGTCACTTGTGACTCATAGCAACCCTATGGAAAGCATCCCTAAACTCTGCTCTGTCCTGTGCCTATCGCACCTTCTCCGATACACCCATCCCGATTACCCAAGTCACTGAATCAATCCACTTCATAGAGGGCATTCCCCTCCTATGCTGTCCCTCCACCCTCCCAAGCATGATGTCCCTCTCCAAGGACTGGTCCCTCCTTACGACATGTCCAAAGTATGTTAGATGGAGCCTCAGAATCCTTGCCTCCAAGCAGCCGCCCGGTTTGACCATCTCCAGGATGAATCTGTTTGTTTTCCTAGCAGGCCATGGTGCCCTCAATACTCTTCTCCAGCACCACAGTTCAAAGGCATCAATTCTCCTTCTGTCCTCCTTAATCATTGTCCAACTCTCTGATGCCTAACAAGTGATTGCAAAGACCATGGCCTGTATCAGATGCACCTTAGTCTCCAGAGAGATACCATTGCTCTTCAGTACTTTGGAGAGGTCCCTAACAGCACACTTTCCCATCCCAATACATCTTTTAATTTCCTGGCTACTGGTGCCGAAAGTGTTGACTGTGGAGCCAGCAAACTAAAGCTGTAAACAATCTCAATCTCTTCACCATCCATCCTGATGCTGCCAATTGGCTCAGTGGTGAGTATCTTTGTTTTCTTGACATTGAGGCTCAATCCATATTGGAGGCTGCATAATGCAGATTGCTGATAGATCGTCCACCATTCTTGACCCCACATTCCTCCTAATAGAGCCCAGCCTCCAGGATAATCTGTTCTGCATACAGGTTGAAAAGGTGTGGAGACAGGACACATCCCTGGTGTACGCCCTTCCAAATTTTGAACCATGCGATATTTCCTTGCTCTTTCTGACGACTGCCTCTAGGTGCAAGTATAGGTTTCTAACTAGCACAGTCAAGTATTCTGGGATTCCCATTCTTCTCAGAGTCGGCCACAGTTTGTTATGGTCCACAGAGTCAAACACCTTTGCATAGTCAATGAAACACAAATATACATTCCTCTGGTATTCCCTGCTTTCAGCTAAGATGCATCTAACATTAGCTACAATATCCCTAGTACCACGACTCCTTCTAAACCCAGCCTGGATTTCTGGTAGTTCTCTGCTGATTTGTTTTTCCAGTCGTTTTTTATAATCTTCAGTAGAATCTTGCTTGCATGTAAAATCAGTGAGATTGTTCTATAATTTCCACACTCTGTTGGGTCATCATTCCTTGGAATGGGAACAAATATAGATCTCTTCCAATCAGCTGGCCAAGTGGTTATTCTCCAGATTTTTTGGCACAACTTGGTGAGCACATCCAGGGCAGCATCTGTTAGCTGAAATATGTCAATTGCTGTACTGTCTATTCCTAGGACCTTATTTTTTGCTATTTCCTTCAAAGGAGCCTGAACTTCTTCCTTCAGCATCATAGGCTCTTGCTCATATGTTGTTTCATTAAATTCTTCTATGTCTGCCAATTCCTTTCGATACAGTGACTCAGTATGTTCTTTCCATCTTCTTTTAATACTTCCTGGATCATTTAATATTCTGCCTAAAGCATCTTTGATTATAGAAACTCAAGGTTTGAATTTGTTCTTCAGTTCCTTGAGCTTAAGAAATGCTGAGCAAGTTCAGCCCTTTTGATTTTCTGACTCCAAGTCCTTGCACATTTCATTGTAATATTTTACTGTGTAATCCCATGCTGCCTTTTGAAATCTTCTATTCAACTCTTTAGTATCTTGAATTCTTTGTTGTGCTTTGGCTTCTCTGCACTCCAGTGCAATTTTCAGAGTCTCTTTTGACATCCATTTTGGTCTTCTCTTCCTCTTCCATCTTTGCAATGACCGTTTTGCACTCTTCCTGGATGATACCCTTGATATCCTCCCACAACTCATCTGGTCTTCTCTCATTAGTGTTCAAGGCCTCAGACCTGTTCCTCAGATGATTCTGAAATTCAGATGGGATAGACTCAAAGTCATATTTTGGTTCCCGTAGATTTGGTTTAATTTTCCTCAGCTTCAGCTTGAACTTGCA
>NW_006399828.1:14648308-14660816 GCF_000299155.1 Elephantulus edwardii | reverse complement strand
TTAGAGCTGTTGTGCATAGGGTCGCTATGAGTCGGAAACGACTCGATGGCACATAACAACAACAACAACAAGCAATATGGCACAATAGCCATTTATTACAAGTGGATACATTGACCAACAGGCAAGATAAGCAGGTATGCGGAAGTCAATGGCACTACACACATAATTGATGTTTGGAAGACAATATTTCCACATATGTATCTTTATTTTTATTAAAATGATCAATGAATGAATGACTGGCCTAGAAAGTTAGGTTTATGTTGGAGGCTAGAGTAACAGCAAGATCAATTAGTATAACATAGACCGCAGAAACAATGTCCTACAACCTACTTTGGTGAGTAACAACTGGGGTCTTAAAAGCTTGACAGCAGCCATCTAAATTGCAATTACTAGTCTCTCTCAGTCAGTCCAAAGCAGAGTGAAGAAAATCAATAATACTAAGAAACAATTAGTCCAAAGATTAACAGACCACCACATAAACCACAGTTTCTATGACTCTAAGACCAAAAGAATTAGATTGTGCCTGACTACATGGTGACCATTCTTAAAGGGATCACATTAGCAGGTCCTGGATGGAGTTTGGAGAGAACATGCAACAAAACTCAAAATTATTTTTTAAAAAATCAGGTTTACTACATTGATAGAGACTGGAAATGACAAGACTATTGTCTTTAGTCACCCTTTAAGCCAAAATCTAAAATCGCTCCCATGATCTAATTTTCACCCCAAACAAAGCCTATAAGGTAAGCAGTAACACCTGAGAGAAATGTATTCATTAGAATAATCAACTATATAAAATTAAAAGGACATTAGCATTTGCCCAGAGATAGAGCTCAGAAAGAATGAAATGATAGAGAAGAACCAACGGAAACTGCAAATACAGAGAAAAAGTAGGGTAAGTATTGGTATGGTTCATGAATCAATATTATGAAATAAAGTGTGTATGAATAAAGGGGAACAATTTGCTCTGTCAATTTTCACTCAAATCACAATTAAAAAGTTTTTTTAAAGGTATCAATATGTCAAATATCATATAATCATTGAAACAAAGTTAATGTTGTTGTTATGTACTGTCAAGTTGGAGCAGACTCACAGCTGATTCTCCAGTCCATGAACAGAGGCAGTAAATGCACACAGGAGATTGTGCATCTTTGTCCCTCGGAGCTGCGAGTGTATTTGAACCATGTGGATTGGCAGCACAATTTCTTACCACTGGGCTACAAGAGCAATGCTAAGATTACAAATGATGAATCCATGGTAAATAAACTCTCCCAATATGTTAGCAAAGTTAATAAAACTAAATTCTAAAGTAGAAATAAATAGAGCAAGTATTTTAAAAATGTCAGCTATGGTGCCACAATTTCAAGATACAAAATTATTAAATCTATGCCACATTCTGGAAGAAATAAGTCTCATGTAAAAGCTCTCACGAAATTTTTCCACTTACAAATCCACTCCCCATTCTCAAAAGACATTTCATCTCCTATTTAACCAAAAAGACCTATATCACTATCACAAGTATATTCAAAATCCTTTCTCTCCGTGCTGAAATTCTGTTTTCATAATTCTTTTTTTACTTCATTTTAGTACCTTGAGAAGTCAAGAGGTAAGAGACTTCTTTCTGTTTCCATGCTAAAGCTAATCTCTGCATACAACCTCCTGATCCTCTCTCTCAAAAATAAATAAATACATAAATACATACACACATACATACATACATTTGTGCAAACAGGTCTAATTCATCAGCTCCTTCATAGAAAGATGGGCAATCTCTTCCTATGCCATTTACAGCCTCAGAAAATCCACTGGAGGATCAACTACAAATTGGTTCCAATTTGATTCCACATAAGCTCCAAAAGAAGCCCTGATGGCATAAAGTGTATGTTACTAACCAAAAGGTTGATGGTTCCAATCCAGCCCATCTATAGAGAGCAATAGGTAATCTCCACCCACCTCTGATACACCTGACAGATTCACCACTTCTGTTACCCGATAGATAGTTGCCATGAGTTGGACTTGACTTAATGGCAGTGGATTTGTGTCCTCCAAGAACTTTTAAAATCTGTATTTTCTCTTTTGTATCATTAATCTTACTGGCTATTTCTCAAGTCATATAGACATAACTCAATCTTAGTTTTAAATATGTTTTCTTCATACTAACACTCTAGAAACATTATCCTTTCTATCTTAAATTTATCCCACAGATCTTGCAAGATTATCATAATTTTTCACAAATAATGCTCTCACACATATGAGTGGAAAGAATAAAATTAACCAAAACAACACTAATGTAAGGAGTCAGGCATATGCTGCTTATGCCTCTACATTTCTAGGAGTGGATTTTATTTCAACTCACCCTCTCATATGACAAGTAGACCATGTCATTCATTCTATTCGTTGTCTTTTGTTCTCTTTATTGTCTTTAACTTTCCACTTGCATGTATAGAACTACTCAGAAAATGGTGCTTTGATCATACTGCGTAGAGAAGGTAAAATCTACAGTCAAGAAGTCACAGATTGAGTTTGGTAATCTCTAGGAATCAGAAAAGGGTCAAAATTGTACATTTGCTTCTATTAAGTTGATTATTAAAGTGCATTGGCTTAGCATTTGAATGTGAAACCATAATCAAATTGTCTTAAGAAAAAAAAAAACACAAAACCTTGAACTAATTAAAGGTTTTGCTTGCTCCTTGCATCCAGTCAGAACAATCTCAGTTATCCCTCCACTGGATTCTTTTTTTTTTTTTTAAGTTTATGGGTTTAATTTTTTTTCTTACAAGTAACATAGAATACAATTATAACTTTCACGACATCTGTTTTTACCCTAAATATTACAATTTCCATTAGTCATTTTTCATGTAGTATAGCATCTTTATCCTCTTGGTATCCATCCTCTGCTGGTTTTTCAGCTTGTCAATGTCCCTCTTGTGTTGAAGATTCAAATTAGTTGACACTGACACATAGTGGACCAAGGGTGTTAGAGTAGAACGGTGCTCCACAAGATTTTCAACAGCTAACTTTTTGATCTCTCTGAGGCTCCATTAGTTTTCTTAAATTTCTAGTATTTGGGTTAGCAGCTGAGCGTATTAACCATTCACAATGGAGACTCTTCCTGTCCAGAAGTGGAAACATTGCCATCAGCTGATTCTGACTTATCGTATTACAATAGAATGATTGCCTTGGATCCAAAATCAATACTATATAAGCACAATCATGAAGTCACATGGGATAGTGCATTTAGTAAATATGCAAAAGATATCTTTAAAGTGTTAAAAAGCAAAGATGTCACTTTGAGGACTATGATGCACTTGACCAAAACAATGGTATTTACGGCTTCATGGTAAGGCATTGTGTTGTCAACCCAAAGGCAAATGGATTGAATCTATTAGCCATTCCATGGAAAAAAAGATGGGCAATATCCTCCTGCACAATTTACTATCTCTAAAAACCTGCTGGAGGGTCAGCTGTGCATAAGTTCTGACTGGATGGTAGATAACAACATAATAACATGCATGCAAAAACTGAACAATGAATAAGGAAGACCAAAAAAGAAGTGATGCATTTGACTTATGACATTGGCAAAGAATATTGAATCTACCTTAAATTTCTAGAAAATAAGGCTGTAAATCGCATAGGGAAGAGATTGCCACTAATACGTTCTAACGTTGATAGACCCTTGGCCTTGTGCTGGCAACTCCCTATGAACTATGGCACCAGAATTCTTTCAGGTTATGCTAGGTATGCTTGTTTCATAGTTTAATTAGTGTCACCATCTTTGATCAATGAGTCTAAAGCACCTTAGGCACATACTTTTAATCATACACCTATAAAAGGAGTGTAGCCTCTTTATATACACCTTACATTTTGTGGCCAGAAATAGAAATTAAAGTCAGCAGTATGCAAAAAAGATTGGCATAGTGTGCTAACTGAAATACCATGGGGCGAAGGGTGCGTGGTTGGGAAAAGGCTGAATAAAAATCAGGTCAATAATTGCTGCTTCCACTTACTGCTCATTCACTTCTACTTGCTGCTCTCTGGCTTCAGTCATCTCAATTTCTGAACCTGCTGCTCCTTCCAATTGGGCTGCTCTCAACCCATCCTTCTGGAAATACTGCTGCACGGGCTCATTTCCCACCTCACCTGCCTCCAATTCTCTTTTATCACAAGGTCAATCAAGGGCAGAGCTGTGTAATTAGGGGACTTGTAGTCCAGAAGGGGATGGGAAATAAAAGGATAAGTGGCTAAGAACTTGAAGCCCAGCATAGCTTGAAAACACTGCACTCAACAACTCTATTCATATGAATTATACTTGTTTTCTGGAAGTGAAGCAACCTCTTAGTCACTGAGTTAATTTCTCAGGGGGATTACAGAATATAAATTTTGTAGAATTACTTATAAATTGTGCCTAGGACTATATATCGAGCATCTTTTGCTCACAAGGCTTTGACAAAGCATAATTAGGGATGATTGATTACCAGCTGAGCATGTGTGAAAATGGTAGGGGTTGATCCAGACTAAAGAAAATCTACCGAGAAAGTGTGAAGTTTAGAAACATGCCTAAAAAAAAAAGAAAGAAAGAAAGAAACATCCCTAATTAGTCATTTTAACTGCAACAATGCATGAACAAGAATAACTTAAAGTGTAAATGCATTACTATAAATACATTACTATAGATGAGCATATGAATTGAAAGGTAAAAGGAAACAACTTCACTTCCCCTGAAAGATAGATGTAAGACCAAAATGTAAAACTGGTTTGCCTGGAGTACTCAAGAGCTGGAAGCCTCGGAGATGTGGTCTCAATTTTGCCCCACTCCACGCTTAACACACATGTTTTAAATTTAGTGTGATAAGCAGAACGATTAAAAAGTTCATTCTCAAATTGTTCTAGAAAGGGACATTATTAGATGAAATACCTTGATAGTGGGAAATAAATCTTCCGTGTTAAACTAACAGACTCCCAGATTAGTTGCGGAAGTAAGGCAAAGAGATATTTATGAATGCTTAAGCAAAATGAAAGCATTTTGCTCAACCCATTCTGTTTCGGGGGATGTGGCTTGAAATAGCTAAATCTTTGCAAATGAATAATTTATGAAAGCTCCAGTACCCTCTGAATAACATAATTTAAACTGAAGTCATCACAGCACAAAAGGAAAAGGAAGAACTCCAAATCCTTCTAATTGCAACATGAGTTATCACATAATTTTTGAGTTAAGGTAATCGAATAATCGTTGCAGTTCACTGTACCAGTCTCAGCTGAGTCTCTGTTAATGCAAAGTATAGCCTACAAGTTACGAGTTCAAAAGCAGTTTTGCTTTTTATTCTCACTCACTCACTGTTGTCCAATGGCAACCAGCTCCTAGCTGATCCGCCAGCAGTTGTTTGGTTTTGGGATTGTTTTTTCCTGGAGGCTGGAAATCAGAAGGGATGAATGAGGTTGCCCATTTCTCCTAAAGAGCCTCTGGAGGATTGGAACCCCTAGAGAGGTACCACCTCTGCTTTTATAAGGGAAAAATAAGACAAAATAAATTAAAAGGAAATACAGCATTAAAAAAAAATAGGGAACTCTGGTGGCCTTGTGGGAAGAATCTGCGCTACAATCCTGAAGGCCAGGGTTGGAATCCACCAGCTGCTCTGCGGAAGAAGGGTGTATAGTCACGTCATGCGTGGTAACTGCCTCTAAAAATCCACTGGAGAGTCCGCTGTGGGTTGGTTGCAACTGACGACATATAGCAACATGGTTAAAAATAAAAGACCTAAACTTGACAATGTAAAATATTTCCTTTGTAATTCTTTTATAGTTAAAATGAAACTGCTCTAGGGAGCTCTTGTGGCCTAGTAGCAAGAAACTGCACTGCAATCCCAAAGGTACGTGGTTCAAATCCACCAGATGCTCTGCTGGAGAAGGAGGGACAATCTCCTCCTGTACCAGTCAGATCTGATAGGGCGGTACACACACACAAAAATAATAAAATTTTAAAAAAAATAAACTACTCAAACTCAAAATATAAAACAAAACTTGTTTAGCTTGAACAAGCACATATAAGCCAACACTTTAAGTTCATTTAAAGAAAGAATTATTATCATATATTGGTACATTTTCTCTCTAAAACACAATCTGATTCTAGATCAAAAGAGAAGACTTAAGTGCAAACAAGAATTGAAGCTGACAAACCATGCAAAAAACCACTACAAGTGACTGTCATTTTTACTTGTTGTGTCAGAAAAAGCTTCTTTTATGTCACTGACATTTTTATTAAAAAGCTTGTATTTTAACTAATGCTTTGGAGTTACATAAATGAAACACTATCACTGATTTCCAATTTTATCTAACAAATTCATGTCTTAAAAAAATGAATGGAAAAGAATTCAAATCAAGGTGGTTTTTCTGCCTTCTGATAAAGAGGAAAGTCATGCCAAAAATAGCACAGTCATCAGTCAGCTGATTAGCACTTTAACAATTTCCATTTTCTATACCTAACACCTTCTCATTGGCTGTTTTTTACCAATGCTATCTCACCCCCTTGAAAATATATTGTTGGTATGTGCCATGAGTTGCTTGCGACTCAAAAGTGACCCTATGTACAACAGCTCTGAAACCTGTTCTATCTTGAGCCAACCTTATTGTCTCTGAGACACCTACCTCCATTACCCCAGGCACTGCATCAATCCATCTCATCAATGGTCTCTCTCTCTCTCTTTCTCCATCCCTCCACCCTTCCAAGCTTGATTTCCCTCTCTAGGGTCTGGTCCCTCCTTGAAACATACCCAAAGTATGTCAGTTAGAACTTCAAAATCTTTGCCTCTAAGGAGCAGTCTGGTTTCACCCTCTCCAGAACAAAACTGTTTGTTCTCCTAGCAGTCCATGGTACATTCAATTATCATCTCCAGAACCACAATTCAAAGGCATCAATTATTCTTCTATCATCCTTAGTCATTGTCTAGCTTCCTGATGGATAGCAAGTAATTGTGAAGACAATGTCCTGAATCAGGCACACCTTAGTCTCTAGACTGGTATCATTGCTCTCCAGTACCATGAAGAGGTCCCTGCCAGCAGATTTTCCCAATGCAATTTGTCTCTTGATTTCTTGACTGCTGGTACCAAGAGGGTTGATTGTAGAGCCAAGCAAGCTGAAGCTGATAACAATATCAGTCTCTTCATCATCTATCATGATGATGCTAATTGGTACAGTGGTGAGAATCTTTGTTTTCTTGATATTGAGCTTCAATCCATGTTGAAGGTGCTTGACCTTCTGCAGCAAATGTTTCAGGTCCTCCTCAGTTTCAGTACTCAAAGGCATAGATTCTCCTTCTATTATTCTTATTCATTGTCCTTTTGAGCTGTGGTACTGGAGAAGAGTACTGAATATACCATGGACTGCCAAAAGAATTCTCCAAGCTATGTCTTTGAAGAAAGTACAGTCGGAGTATTTCTTGGAGGCAAAGATGATGAAGCTTTGTCTCATATACTTTGGACATGTTGCCAAGAGAGGCATCATGCTTGGAGAGGGGCATCATGCTTGTGAAAGGGAGGGACAGTAAAGGAGAAGAAGAGCCTCAACAAGGTGGATTGACACAGAGATTGCAGCAATAGGCTTGAGTGTGTCAGAGATTGTGAGGATGGCACAAGATAGGACAGGATTTAGATCTGTTGTTCCTAGGGTCTCAATGACACCTAACAACAGAATATAAAAAACCAAAAAAGTATAATACGGAATATATTCATGTGAATTGTTTTAACCTGTCAAGAATATTGTTATAGTAAATAAAATGTTGACCCAAAGGTCAGCCATCGGAATCTACTAGCCACTGCTCAAGAGAAAAATGAGGCAGTTTCTTCTCGTTAATTTTTTTTCATATACAATTTTTGTTTTATACTAGTTTACTTAGAAAGTTCACGTCCATTGTTTTTCACACCAGATCTTTCCCATATCCTTTACCCACCTCTCCCTCTATCCATCAAATTTGGAAACCCTATGATAACCCCCCCTGCCCACTCTCACCCATTTGCTCCTCCCCTCCTCCTCCCGTGAATCCTCATGTACGTTTTACTAGTATCTTTCTATTTCTATAATAATGGTCTTAAACAGCATTTGTCCTTATGGGACTGAGTTGGTTCACTTTGCATAATGCTCTCCAATCCCTCCCAAGCTAGGTAGTGATTTTCAAAATTATTGCTCCTGTGTATGAGAATCTTGGGGGTGGGGAGAGGGAAGGGGGAGCAGAGAGATGAGGATGGGGAAGTGGGGGTAATCATAGGGCTGCACAATTTGATGGGTGGAGGGAGGAATGGGTAAAGGAAATAGGAAAGATCCAGTGTGAAAAACAAGGTATATGAACTTTTTAAGTAAACCGGTATAAAATTTAAAAAACAAACAAACCAACCCCGTTGCTCCTGCACACTGTGTAGTATTGTATGAATGTACCACAATTTCTCAATCCATTCTATTGTGGTTGGACATTTGGGCTGTTTCCATGTTCTTGCAATGGTGAATAACACTACTATGAAAAAATAGAGTATTCATGAATTTGCATGTCATTCTTGTGTAGGGGCTGTGCTAATCTCTGTATCATTCCAGTTTTAGGATATGTGCTGTCAAAGTGAGCACTCTTGTTTAGTTTTTGAGCCTCAGAATTCCAGTAGAGGTTTACCATTAGCTGGAACGGACTCTATGGCAATGAGTCTTAATACTGTGAGGTCAGCAGCAAGCAACTCATATAATTGATGTCCATTGGGTTTCTAAGGCTGTAAATCTCATGGAAGGAGATTACTCATCTTTCTTCCTCAGGGCCACTGACCAAAGAAGCATCACAACTCCCTACAGAGTAGTCCACCTAAGGTGGTTGTTGTTATTGTTGCTATTATGTGTCATCCAGTCGCTTGCAACTCTTAGCGACCCTATAACAACAGCCCTAAACTCTGCTCTATCCTGTGCCAGTCACACTGTCTTTGACACACCCATCCTGATTACCCCAGTCACTGAATCAATCCACCTCATAGAGGGCCTTCCTCTCCTGCGCTGTCCCTCCACCCTCCCAAGCATGATGTCCCTCTCCAAGGACCGGTCCCTCCTTACAACATGTCCAAAGTATGTCAGACAGAGCCTCAGAATTCTTGCCTCCAAGGAGCCGCCCGGTTTAACCCTTTCCAGGATGAATCTGTTTTCCTAGCAGTCCTAAGGTAGATGTTTTAAATTAATTGAGATAGGGTATTGTTTTCAGCTTTCAATAGTAAATAGCACACTCAAAATAATTTGTGGACTCAGGAGACAGTTCGTATTATGAAGATGATGAAGAAGGGAATGGACACTGAAAAAAAAGTTCTTGTAGGAGAGAGAAGAAAACCACATATATGAGAATAATAAAAATAATTTCTAGGCAATCCACAGTTGACTGGGGGCCTATTGTTTTTGCCTGTGCTGTTTTCATTTTCTTCTTATGTGTTTTTCCCACATTGAGACTATTGGTGTTGATTTTCTTTTTTGGGGTCTCCTAAACTCAGTGTTTAAATTCGGCAACCCCTCCATCACTACTGAGAATCCAGCCAGACTCTGTCCCGTTCCTTCTGATCAGGCTGCTGCTTTAATGTTTATTACCTTTAACCAATCCCTAACTTGTAACCAGGTTATTTTTGCACAAGTTCTCTCAGAATCTCCAAATAACTGAAAACAGTGTAGCTTCTGATCTTCAGTAAGACTCAGCTTCTTTATTCTCACTTTTTAACAACAAGTCAACCTGACATAATAGCAAGTAGATGCTGGAATGGAAGGAGAAAGAGTTCATTTCAGAGCTGGACTTGTTAGCTGCAATCTTCTATTCAGACTTCTTCCAAACATGGGAACTGTGTCCCCTTTTTTCAGTTGCAGGTAAAATCTGTGCAGGAACAGCCCTCAGAATTGTGGGAAAGAAAAGCCTGAGACAGATTTCCATCCATTGGAATTCAGACATTGAAGCTCGTCAGAGAAAGAATCTGGAAATTAAAACCCTGGTGGAGAATCCACCTTGAGAATGTAATCTCACCAACTCACATTGCCTCTCTAAGGGCTTGATTTTGTCACTTTCTACTTCCACACCTACTAATTGTGGGATTTCCTTTCATTTTAATTCTCCTCAGAGCCAAGCTCTGATTAAACTAGCACATATGGTTTCTAGGATTTTGAAACTGAGCTCTCCTAGTAAGAATCTGCTTACAGAGTAAACCAGACAGCCCTTTCCAGTTTTCCTGGCCAGAAATAGATTGGGCAGTACCCAGGCAGGCAATTAATTGACCCAGACTCCTCACATTTTTCTTTCCTATGTGAAGACAAGACAAAAAATAATCCTCTGGCAACTATATGCTGGATATCAACTTACCACTAGCTCAGCACATTCCAAGTTAATGTACTTAGCTTTTTAAAGTCTAGAACAATGTTAACATATTATTTACATCTCAAAGATAACCTTACTTTTGAAAACTTAAGTGAGACCTTTTTTTCAAGCAAAAGCTCTGATTGCTGCGTAAGATTTATAGAATTTAGCATTTTCAAGTTGACACCTGAATGTCTCAGAGAAATGGCAGCTGGCAGAGAGACAGTACTACAGACTTGCACACCCATCCTAATAGCCAACCCACTTAAGGATACTTGACTTCCTCTCTAGCCACTTGAACACACAATCTTTCCCTGACCTCTGTCTTCTTCTAAATAAAGCTGAAGGCTCAAAAAACTGTCTTTTTTCTTCTTTTCTTATTTCTGTGTTAGTGGGCCAAGTCTAAAGCTTTCTCATAATCCAGAAACAAACAAGGTCTTGTCAAGGCTTCAATGTCAAGGATAGTTCTAGAATTTCTTCTTCAAAGTGTTTCATGGTTTTTCTTTTGTCTAAGAGTTTTCATTAATTATCTAATAGGTGACCAAGCGAAATGAATCAAAGATACTTTTACATTTCTTCCTAGACTTTGAGTAGGAAGGAACTCTGGTCACTCAGCCTGCTGCACTACTTACCAAAAGGCTTTGCATTTCTAGCAGTTCAATTCCACCAAAAGCTCTGTGAAAGAATGATGGGCATCTTCCTCCTGTTAAGATTTTAGTCTCAGAAATGCCTTGAGGGTTGCTGTGAGTTGAAATTAACTCCACGGCAGTGAGTTGAGTGATTAACTTAGCTAACTATATCCAACAAAGGAGCAAAACAAGGGCACAATCAAAGCTGGTTAAATTCATCATGAGCCCACTTGCTATCTCTACATATTATGGTCATCCTCAGGAGCGGTCAAGATTTTCCTTAAAAGATCCCTGAGTAACCCAGAAATTTGTGCCTGGCCAGTAGCCAAAAGATGGACAGGTTGTCTCTTCTCACCCACCTAACAGCACCATGGAAGAATAAGACCTTATGATCTGCTTTTATGATGATTACAGCCAACCCTATCCTGTAGCCAGTGGGGTTTGTCCAAATGAACACACAAACAAATGAAAAATAATAAGGAGTTGATGTTGTTAGATGCTGTCGTGTCTGCTCTGACTCACAGCAGCCCTGTGGACAGCACAAAGAAACCTTGGCCATTCCTGTTCCATCCTCAAACTCTGCTGTTCTTAAGTCACTCTGCAGCATGTACCTGGCCAGGTAAATGAGGCAGTGGAAATGAAATTAGAACTCAAAATAAAGCATGCACAGGTTTGAAGCACGTGCCATTTAGCAAATGGCATACCTTTATATTTAGTAATAAGGAGTGACTTTGGTGCACTAATTCAGCATTCAGCTATTAAATGAAAGGTCAGTAGTTTCAATTTATCAGCAGCATTTAAAAAAGAGATAAAAGGAGATAGAGGTAATGGTAACAGTCTGTTCCCCTAAAGAATCCCTATAGGACATTCCTACTCTATCCTAAAGTCTTAGTATGAGTCAAAATCAACTAGACATCAGTGGGTTGGTTTATTCTGGGGAATTAATGTAATAAGAGAGCTCTGATGGCCTAGAAGGAACAATCTATGCTGCAATCTTGAAGGCACACAGTTTGAGTCTACCAGCTGCTCTATGGTAGAAGGATGGGCAATCTCCTCCCATGTGACTGTTGTTGTTGTTTTGTGCCGTCGAGTCATTTGCGACTCATAGCGACCCTATGTACAACAGCCCTAGACTCTGTCCTGTCCTATGCCAATCTCATTGTCTCCGACACACTCATCCCGATTACCCCAACACCAAATCAATCCATCTCCCAGAGGGCCTTCCTTTCCTGCGCTGTCCCTCCACCCTCCCAAGCATGATGTCCTTCTCCAAGGACCTGTCTCTCAAAAAAAAAAAAAAGGACCTGTCTCTCCTTACAACATGACCAAAGTATGTCAGACGAAGCCTCAGAATACTTGCCTCCAAGGAGCAGCCCGGTTTAACCCTCTCCAAGATGAATCTGTTTATTTTCTTAGCAGTCCATACTACCCTCAATACTCTTCTCCAACACCACAGCTCAAAGGCATCAGTTCTCCTTCTAGCCTCCCTAATCATTGTCCAACTCTCTGATGCATAACAAGTGATTGCAAAGA
>NW_006399828.1:14633766-14647535 GCF_000299155.1 Elephantulus edwardii | reverse complement strand
TTTTTGGATAATCTTCAGTAGAACCTTGCTTACATGTGAAATCAATGAGATTGTTCTATAGTTTCCACACTCTGTTGGGTCGCCCTTCTTTGAGATGGGAACAAACATAGATCTCTTCCAGTCAGTTGGCCAAGTGGTTCTTCTCCAGATTTCTTGGCACAACATGGTGAGCATGCCCAGGGCAGTATCTGTTAGCTGAAATATGTCAATTGATACCGTCTATTCTGGGGGCCTTATTTTTTTCTATTTCCTTCAAAGCAGTTTGAACTTCTTCCTTCATCACCTAAGCTCTTGCTCATATGTTGTTTCATTAAATTCTTCTGTATCTCAAAATTCCTTTTGATATCTTTGGGATTGCAGTGCAGCTTCTTGCCACTAGGCCACCAGAAAGCTTCCCCATGTGATTACAGCCTCTGAAAAGCCACAGAAGGTTCAGTTATAGGTCGATTCTGACTCCATGGTACACAACAACTATATTAATAAGTAAGGAGAAACCTGAGTAGAAGCAATGAGATTTGTTTTTAAATTTTCTGGTATAGTACTGGTCTGTCCATTTGCTGCATAAAGGTAACTCGTGATTGCTGTGATGCTGAACACTGTAACACTGAAGTGTCAAATGTGGTAATGGTTACCCATGGTGGACAGTGTTTGGGTGAGCTCTCCAATTAAAACAAGCTTGGAAGCAGGAGTGGCATTCACCTCCTTAAATGGCTTGCCTCTGGAAATCCTATAAACCTGGAGAAAGGATGAAAGTTATACAAGTGTCCGGGTCTTTCATTCATAGTGTCACCATGAATCATCTATGACTTGACGGCACTTCGCAACAACAGCTAGTTTATTTACAAAATTCGAATACATTGTTTTCAAGAACAAATTATTTCAATTTCCCTCACCCCCCACCCAACAAATTGTACAGCCCCATGATTAACCCTCCCCCTTCCCCTGAACATCCTCATCCCTCTACTTCCCACCATTCCCACCCCTCTTGGATCCTTATACACATTTTACAATAATGGTTTTATACAATATTTCTTTATCCTTGTAAGACTGAGTTAGTTCACTCAGCATAATTCTCCTCAGCCTCCCCCACCCAAGTTAGTTAATAATTTACAAAATCATTGCTTCTGTATGCTGCCTAGTATTCCATTGTGTGAATGTACCATAATTTCTCAACCCATTTGGACTGTTTCTATGTTCTTGTAATGGTGAATAATGCTGCTATGAACACTGGTGTACAAATCTTAGTTTGTGCCTCAGTTCTCTTTTTCTCAGGGTGTATATATTCCAAGCAGAGGAATATAGCTGGGTCATATGGAATTTCTATGTTCAGCTTCTTGAAGAAGTGCCAAATTGCCTTCCAGAATGGTTGTACCATTTCACAGTCCCACCAACAAAGTGTAAAAGTTCTTTGTCGCCACATTCTCTCCAACATTTATTACTTGCTGCCCTGTGAAACTTTGCTAGTGTTACCCCAGTGAGATGGTACCTCATTAATGTTTTTATTTTCAGCTCTCTTATTGCCAGTGATTTGGAGCATTTCTTCATGTGTCTGTTTGCCATTCAAATATCTTCCTCTGTGAAAATTCTTTCATCTTCATCAAATGGTGCTGGCAAAACTGGACTTCCACCTACAGAAAGCTGAAACAGGATCCACATCTCACAGCATACACAAAAATCACCTCAAGGTGGATCAGAGACCTGAGAGTAAAGCCCCAAACCATAACATTCATAAGAGATAAACTGGGACCAAGCTTAGAAGTGCTAGTCCAAGGTTTAAAGAGACTGCTAAATACAGTAAAAAATACACAATCTAAAAAGGATAAAATTGGTGAATGAGACCTTCTAAAGATTAAATCCATGTGTGTATCAAAAACTTTTTTCTAACAGGGTGAAGAAAAAAACAAACCTACAGACTGGGAACAAACATTTGGTGATACCATCTCAGACAAGAATCTTATGACAAAAGTTTACAGAATACTCCTGGGTCTCCTCAAGAAAAAGACTAGTAACACAATTACAAAAGGGGCATAAACAATGAGTTTTAATGTTAATAATGTATCATCTGTTAAGCCGCTAATCAAAAGTTTAATAATTTGAACGTACTAGTAGTTCTGTGGGAGAAAAATGGGGAGGTTTTTTTTCTGGCAAAGAGTACAGCCTCAGAAACCTGAGAAGGAATTATTATGCATGGAACTCAACTGAAAGGCAGTAGGTTTTGCTGATGTTAGTAATGAACTATATTTTGTTAAATATCTACCCAATTTCAAGCTTTGTTATCTATCACCCCTGGTAATGGTAAGCATGTTATATACACAGTACCTGAGTGACATAAAAGTGAGTAAAGAACCTCTAGCCTACCAAAAGAAATTAACTGAAGCAGAAAATCTTCACCTCTTCCAAAGTTCAGAATGCTCTTCTACCAAAGCTCACAAGTCTATCAGCTTTGAAAACTCTACTGGCCCAGTTTATAAGGAGCTGTGCTGCCAGGCCAGAGGCTGGTGGTTTGAATCCACCAATTGCTTCTTGAAGAAAGTTGGACAATCTCCTTTCACATGGTTTACAACCTCTGGAAACCCATTGAAGGGTCAGCTAAGAGTCAGTTCCAACTTGAAGGCAATAACAGGCTTTAGTCTTTTTTTTTAATCTAAAATGCAGGAATCAGAATATTTTCAGTTCTCGCATATAGTAAATATTCCATTGTTTGGATTTTTCCTTTTCAAAGATCCTATTTCCTCCCACCTTGGTAAAGAAGCAGAAATGTCCTGCTGTCCTGAAGATTCTGCTATGGGAATAGACTTCCAATTAAATATTCCATTCCACAAATGAAAAGTATTTAACTCTGAAATCTGGAGGACAATCACCTGGTCAACTAACTAGAAAAGATCTATATTTGTTCCCATTCCAAAGAAAGGTGACCCAATAGAGTGTGGAAACTATAGAACAATATCACTGATAGCACATGCAAGCAAGATTCTGCTGAAGATTATCCAAAAATGACTGAAACAGCACATCAGCAGAGAACTTCCTGAAGTGCAGGCTGGTTTCAGAAGAGGCCATGATACTAGGGACAATATAGCTTATGTTAGATGGATCTTGGCTGAAAGCAGGGAGTACAATGTTTTATTGACTATGCAAAGACATTGACTGTGTGGATCACAACAAGCTGTGGCTGAATCTGAGAAGAATGGGAACCCCAGAATGCTTGATAGTGCTTATATGTAACCTGTACTTGGACCAGGAGGCATTCATCAGAACAGAGAACAGAAACACTGCCTAGTTCAAAATTGGGAAGGGTACATGCTAGGGATGTGTTCTATCTCCATACCTTTTCAATCTATATGCAGAACAGATTATCTGGAAGGCTGAGCTGTATTAGTAGAAATGTGGCATCAGGATTGGAGGAAGACTCATCATCCGCGTTATGCAGATGACAAAACCCCGCTTGCTGAAACTAAGGAGAATCTGAAGTGCTTGTTGCAGAAGATCAAGGACCCCAGCCTTCAATATGGATTGAAGCTGTACATTAAGAAAATAAAGATTCTCATCACTAGGCCAATTGGCAGTATCATGATAGATTGTGAAGAGATTATTAACAGCTTTAATTTGCTTGCCTCTACAATTAACACTCTTGGTACCAGCAGCCAGGAAATTAAAAGATGAATTGCATTGGGAAAGTCAGCTGTCAGTGACCTCTCCAAAGTACTGAAGAGCAACAATATCAGTCTGGAGACTAAGGTGTGCCTGATTCAGACCATAGTCTTTGCAATTAGTTGCTATGCCTCAGAAAACTGGACAATGACTAGGAATGATAGAAGGAGAATTTATGCCTTTGAGTTGTGGTGCTGGAGAAGAGTATTGCATATATCATGGACTGCTAGGAGAATAAACAGGTTCATCCTAGAGAGGATGAGACCAGGATTCTCCTTGCAGGCAAGGATTCTGACACTTCACCTGACCTACTTTGGACTTGTTACAAGGAGAGATCAATCCTTGGAGAGGGTTGTCATGCTTGGGAGGAAGGAGGAGCAGCACAAGAGAGGAAGACCCTCAATGAGATGGACTGATTCAGTGGAGTAATACGGGTAGGTGTGTCAGAGACAATAAGATTGGCATAGGATAGAGCAGTGTTTAAGGATGTTGTACATAGGGTAGCTATGAGTCACAGGTGACTTGACAGAACATAACAACAACAACAATCTTATTTAGTAGGATAAGGATGGGCAATCTCCTCCTGTGCAATTAACTGCCTCTGAAAACGTTCCAGAGGGTCGATTGTGGGTCTGTTCTGACTGTATGGTACAGAACAAAAACAACAACAATCTTGTTTAAAATTTCTACAAGTCAAAATAGGGCATTGTTTCAATGTGAAAAATACCTATTTGCAGCAGTCCATTTATCTACCAACATTTGTACACTTAGTGTGTGCCCACATGACTAAATACTGGGTGCATAATTTTGTAAATTCTTCTTGTAGAGATTATAGCCATATTTCTATAGTGACAAAACCCAAAGAGCAGATAAATAAAGAAGGCATTGATGATTGTAAGTGTATACTTGTCACTAAAAAAAAACAAAAATAAATAAATAAAATTCTATCACAAATATGGCATAAGACCATTATTGTAAAAGTAGAAGAATAACTAATAAAATGTGTATATGGAGACTCAAGGGAGAAAGGGTGGGAGCAGAAGAGTGAGAATGGGTGGCTTTGAAACCACAGGTTTGCACAGTTTGGTAGGCTGAGGGAGGGGATGAAGGAAATGGGAAGGATCTGGCAAGGAACTGAAAAAGACTGGATAATAATAGGCAAGGTCCAATGGTGATTCATTTTATAAAACATAATGCAGGGAATACCAGAGGAATGTCTATCTGTGTTTCATTGATTATGCAAAGGTGTTTTACTGTGTGGATCCCAACAAACTGTGACTGACTCTGAGAAGAATGGGAATCGCAGAACACTTGATCGTGCTAATGAGAAACCTATACTTGGACCATGAGGCAGTCATTAGAACAGAGCAAGAAAAGACTGCATGATTCAAAATTGGGAAGGGTGTACACCAGGGATGTGTTCTGTTTCCATAGCTTTTCAACCTGTATGCAGAACAGGTTATTTGGGACGCTGGCTCTATGAGAAGTGTGGCATCAGGCCTGGTGGAAGATCTATCAACAATCTGCGTTATGCAGATGACACAACCCTGCTTGCTGAAACTGAAGAGGACCTGAAGCACTTGCTGCAGAGGGTCAAGAACTGCAGCCTTCAGTATGGATTGAGGGTCAATGTCAAGAAGACAAAGATTCTCACCACTGGACCAATTGGCAGCATCAGGATGGATGGTGAAGAGATTGAGATTGTTCACAGCTTTAGTTTGCTTGCTCCACAATCAACACTCTTGGCACCAGCAACCAAGAAACTGAAAGATGTATTGAGATGGGAAAGGCTGCTGTTAGGGACCTCTCCAAAGTACTGAAGAGCAATGGTGTCACTCTCGAGACTAAGGTACATCTGATATAGTCCATGGTCTTTTCAATCACTTGTTATGCATCAGAGAGTTTGACAATGACTGAGGAGGCTAGAAGGAGAACTGATGCCTTTGAGCTGTGGTGCTGGAGAATAGTATTGAATGTACTGTGGACTGCTAAGAAAACAAACAGGTTCATTCTGGAGAGGGTTAAACTGGGCGGCTCCTTAGAAGCAAGGATTCTGAGGCTTAATCTGGCATACTTTGGATATTTTGTAAGGAGGGACCAGTCCTTGGAGGGAGACATCATGCACGGGATGGTGGAGGGACAGTGCAGGAGAGGAAGACCCTCTAGGAGATGGATTGTTTTAGTGACTGGGGTAATCGGGGTGGGTGTTTCGGAGATGGTGCTATTGGCACAGAACAGAGCAGGATTTAGGGATGTTGTACATAGGGTCACTATGAGTCGCAAGCAACTTGATGGCACGTAACACCACCAACAACAATGTGTAGAAATGATTGTACAAAACATAATGTGAATGAAGAATAGTGTGAAAGACAATGCCTACGAACTTTGTAAGCAAACCAATAATAACTTTTTAAAAAAGAAAATGTAAAATTTTAAAAAAAGAAAACCCTTCACTTTTATATATATTTTTGGGGAAGTGTAGAAGGATTAAGTTTAGCAATAAAAGAATCAGCAATCATTTAGAAAGGTGTTTACGAGAAGAGGTAAAAAGAAAAAACTATTCTGCAACAATCTATGTTTAGCCTAACAAGGTTATCAGAGATCTTTCTGAAGCACAACTTTATGGCCTCCCATCTCCTCAACTTTTTTTTCTTTGTCCCCACTTGCAAAGAAACTAAAACAATAAAACATTATTTTATCTGCTTTTATAACCTGATTCTATGTGAAAATGCCCCAAGGGAATTTCCTTTTCTTTTTGTCTTAGAATTCATTGGTATTGCTTCTTTCCAGTTTGTTTCTTCCTCTCCTTGATGTTCAATTTTCTTCTTTGTGACTAGTAGTATCAAGTTAACGCAATCCCTGGGAGAAGGACAGAGGTCAATGCTAAGATAGTTGAATCTGTGAGTGAGAGAAGTCATAAAAGGTCTCAAACCAACCTTGGCAGTTGTTTTCCCAAAGTCAAAGAAGAAAGTGAAAGGAAAACCGATAATACAGAAGCTGATACAAATCTGATACTACCATTTTACATACCTCAGGAAGAACCATATACCTGGGTATTGAAAGCGTAGGACTCTAAAATCATATTTTTACTATAAGCTTGAAATAGAAAAGCAATATTCTGAAGTATATAGCAAAGATAACGTTATTATTGTGAGATTCCGATGTGATCTATGGTAATAATGTTTTTATAACAAATATAAATTTTCATCTAAAAAAAGGCTAATATGTAGCCATCCTCCACCAGAGTTAAGGTGCAGAATACCTCTTACCTCAATGTGCAAGTCTATACAACGAATGCCAAAATAAAACTCCTCTGACCTTGCTAATCCTCCACAAATCTCCCTCCTGGTAAAACACCAGCAACAAATCACTGGTCTCCCAGCTACAGCTTTATTCACAAACCAAAGTCGCTGCATAAGACCTTTCTGGTCAAAACGTAGAGGATAATGAAAACAGTTCCTATTCTAATTCCCAGCACTGAAAATTTCCTTTATAAAACTTATAAAAGCTTCCCTTAATATAATGAGATACATTCTCTCTAGAGAACACATTTCTGATAGCCAGATCCAAATTAGAGAAATGGATTTTGAAAAAAGTCAGAATCAGATTTTGATCATTATAGTAAAAACTATTCTTAAAACTTAGTTGGAAATCAAGTGGTATCAGGGGATTTAATAAAAGAATTTAACAAAATGCTAATGTTCTACTTAACTGAAGTCATAGCTTTATAAAATAAAACTTACACTTAAGGGTATATATGAGTTTTCATTGTAAAGCTTGTAAAGTTGATTTAAAAGTCACCAAGATATATTCTCCACATGATCTTTTACAAATTCCACCCATTATTCTGATATCTCCAGACATAACCAGAATACAAATTTTTTTCCTACCAAATATTCGCCCTCTAGAAACATCATTATATTTCCCATTTCCCAGCTGGAATGACTAACATGATTAATTCCCCCCCCCCCCCCCCCCCAGGTTAATTACGTTTTTATTGTTAATGTGCTGTTGTTCGATTATGACTCATAGGACCCTATGAGGCACGGATCAGAACCTTACCCAATTTGAATCATCCCCATTAAATAAAAAATGTTCCAGTTCATTTTTATGGTCACTGTATCAAATCCATCTTGTTGAGGGTCTTCCTCTCTTTCTCTCACTCTCCACCTTGTCCTGCACGATGTCTTATCCAAAGTTGTGCCTTTCCTGACAATAAACCCAAAGTACATGAAGTGGAGTTTTACCATCCTGGATACTAAGGAGCAATCTGGCTACTCTTCCTCCAAGGCAGACGTGTTTGTTCTTTGGCAGTACATGGGAGAATCAGCCCACTCCATCAACATTCCAATTTAAGGGCATGAATTCTATCCTCAAGTAAACCAACTTTAAAATAACGCTGAAGCATTAAGCTCTAAGATAATGTATGACTCAAATATGGCATTAAGAATTATACAGAAGATATCTAACTGATAGCAAGATAAAAAGAAGTGCCAATACTTTTGTTGGGTTTTTTATAAAGGTTTCTTAAAAAACGTTATTGCGTTTAATATAAGAATTGATTTACATTGTTTCATCCATATACATTGTATTTTATACAGTCTTTCATTTACATTGTTTCATACGATAGTATGTATTTATATACATTGCATTTTATATAATCAATTATTATTGATCTATGCCTATTATTATCCTATCTTTTTTAGTCCCCATTGAATCTTGCCTATTCCTTCACACGCCCTATCCACCCTTAAACTCGTCTAATGATTTCCACCCTTCTCTTTTTTCCACTTCATTCCCATTATTCCTTTCCCCATTTTTTATATTTATACACATCTAGCTAGTTATCCTTTTATTTTTATACTAATGGTCTTATGCAGAATTTGTCCTCATAAGACTGAGTTAGTTCACTCAGTATAATGCTATTTAGACTTTCCAAAGTTAGAAAGTATTTTATATCATTGTTCCTTAGTGCTGCATAGTATTTCATTATGTGAATGTACCACACTTTCTCAATCTGTTCATCTATTGATGAGCGCTTGAGCTGTTTCCATTTTGTTGCTATTGTAAATAGCATTGCTATTGGTGTACATATCTCTGTTCACTAAGTTCACTCAGTTCTAATTTCCTAGCAGTGGAATAACTTGGTGATACTAGGATTTCTTTTTTCAGTTTTTTGAGAAGTGGCAATAATTGTAATTTTAATCCTTTGCTCCATAATACAAATGTGCATAATTGCTTAATTATTAGATTTTTCTAGGGAAAGGGACAGTCCTAGAGACTGAGCAGGATAATCACGCAGGGGAAAAAAAGACAGAAGTTGAAGAGAACGTATAATTCTGAAAGAAAACACCTGGGTCTGGTGGAAACCATCCATCTGGAGACTGTGCTTCTCAAGTCTTCCTTGCCTGAAGGGCTTTTTTTCCACATCCTATTAAAGAAACAGTCCCTCGGAAAAAACCTTGACTTTGATGTTAGCTTTACTGTTTCTATTGTTATTGTTTTCCTTCCCATAAGCAGGATACCATTACACTATCACCACAACTCAGTGCCAACTTCAGCAACTTTACAGCATGAAGATCACCACTGAGGCGTATGTCTAAGCTTATTTCTACCAATTGCCTTCCAGTCAACTCCAAATCATGACAATCACATGTGTGTCAAACTGGAAATATGCCACGTCAAGTTTTCAATACTTATTTTTTTAAAAGAAATATCTACTTAAAATACTTTAGATACTCAATGTTGTCCTCTAAGAAATCTCTGGATGAACTTGAATCATCAACTTTTTTGTTACTACTCTGTGGATTTAACTCTACCCCACCCCGAGGGCTTCTAAATTATATTCTACTCCCTGTGACTTAGCCCTTCTTGCTGGATAATTAGATTAAAGCTCAATAACCCATCCATTAAAGCCAACACTCTTCATCATACTTTCAAAAATGGAATAGAGAAAATCTTAAGACTCAAACAAAATAATACAAATATACTTTAATTCATTCAGCCATACTGTCCTTTGTTGTTGTTGTTGTTTTCAAATGTCACAAAATCAGCTTGTAGACTAAGACTTGCAAAAAAACAATATGTCTAGTGGTCAGCATGAAACCAAAGTGTGTGAAGAAGCATTTGTAAAGCAGCAAAATGCAGTGGCAAGTTGCTGAAAGTTACTAAAAGCGTTAAAGTAAAAGCAAAAAATTAAATTACTATTATGAACAAATGAAACATATGTTCAAAGGCTAAATAGTCTTTGCTTGTTAATGTATCCTCGAGCACAGCTGTATAACGTAAAATGTTTCTGCTACTCTTTTTTATATACATATAAAATTTAAACATTCTAAAAAGAAAGATCAATATGCTACACATTAGTGAGCTGACATAGACGGGTTTTGGCCATTTTGAATCCAAACCGTAAGTAATAAGGAAAAGCAAGATAACACTACCATAAAGTATACCACATTGAATCATTGAACAAAATAGTAATCACCAAGAGAACTTCAGTACTTTAACAAAAGTATTAATGCTTACATTATCCTTATCTCCATTTTATGTTCTAAAGTGTTCAAAATCAACTGTTAACATGTATCTGGGTTCAAGGTTCAGAGCAACCATATATGACAAAGGGAAACTGTCCACAGTTTCTTAGGTTGAGACAAGGAATGACAACTTTGCTTTTTCATCAAAAAGAACCTAGACAACAAGATGCAGTTCAAATTTACCAACTGCTGTTCATCAGGAGGAACAAGGACCATCTCTGCCCGTGTGATTTACACCTCTGAAAACCCGCAGGAGGGTCAGCTATGAGCTGGTGCCAACTGAAGGGCACGTCACAACAAACATCCTGACATACAACACTATTAGTTGTTGTTATTAATTATGTATTGTCGAGTAGAAACTGACTCATAACTGAAACTTCAGCAGGCTTTCAGAGGCAGTAAATCACATAGGAGGAGATTGTCCATATTTTTCCCTGAGGAGAAGCTACTGGATTTAAACTGCATGCCTTTAGATTGGCAATCAAGTTATTTTAGAATACTTTCAGTGATATGTTAATTATTTCTATATGCCTATAAAGCAAGTCAATTAATGTCATTATTATTCAAAATTGTATACCAATCACTAATGCTATGGATAAACAAAATTGACATGTTTACTGACTTCTGCAATATGAAGTTGATCAAACATGCAATCAAAATTCGTTGGTAATTAGATCAGAATGAATTTCCATTGGAATGTAAAAGCTAAAAACAAAAACAAAAAAAACCAAAGAAAGATCAGTGGTTAGAAAATACGGCAGACACCAGAGATCACAAGATGGAATTTTGCAAGACCAACAACTTGTTCATTCTGAATACTTTTTTGGTACCAACATAAACTATGACTGTATACACAGATCTTGCAAAATAGAATGTACAAGAATAAACACAGGGAAGCTCTGGTGGCCTCGTAGCAAGAAGCTGCACTGCAATCTGAGAGGTGCACAGTTTGAATCGACCAAATGCTGTGCTGGCGAAGGAGGGACAATCTCCTCCTGTACTAGTAGATCATATTTGACAGTACACATACAAAAAAAGAAGAAGAAGAATAAATACAGTATGTCTGTTCAAAGAGATGATGGAGAGAAAAGACAATATCAATCAGATCAAAATGAGAGGTCAAAGAAATGAAACTGTCAGCACAGAATTCTATATCCAACAAAAGCATTGTTTTAAAGTGAGAATAAAATAAAGTCATTTTCATGTACAGCAAGAAAGGGAAATCACTATTTACTTTTGAAGCAATGACATAATCAATTACAGGTGGTTGTTGTTAGATGCCATCAAGCTGAGAGTGACTCATTGCAACCCTATGAACAACAGACCCTGTTGGATCCTGTGCCATCCTCATCCTCTCTGACATGCTTTAGCCTATTGCTGTAGACCGTGTGTCAATCCACCCTTTTTGGGGTCTTCCTTTCACTGACCTTGCGTCTTTCCAAGTATAATGTCCTTCCCAAAGAAGCTCCCTTATCTAGCAATGTGTCCAAAGTAAAAGACAGAGCTTCATCATCTTTGCCTCCAAGGAGCACTCTGGCTGCACTTTTTCCAAAATATATCTGTTTGTTCTTTTGGCAGTCCATGAGATACTCTTCTCTCCCACCACCACTCAAAGGCATCAATTCTTCTTCTCTCATCCTTATTCAGTGTCTGTCTCCCAGACGTGCAGCAGGTGATTGAAAAGACCATGACTGGACAGGCACACCTTATCCACAAGGTGACATCATCACTCTTAAGTATTTTAGAGAGGTCTTTGACAGTGGATTTGCCCAATCTATCTCCTGATCTCCTGACTGCTCTTACCAAGAATGCTGATTGTTGGTTCAAGCAACATTAATTCCTTGCAAGCTTCAATCCTTTCTTCATTTCCAATGATGTTGTCTACTGACCCCGTGGTGAGGGGTCAATTGTTTTCTTGGTGTTGAGATATAATCTATACCAAAGGTTGCAGTTTTTAATCTTCTGCAGCAAGTATTTCAAGTTCTTTTCACTTTTGGCAAGCAAGGTTCTAACATCTGCATAATGCAAGTTACTGATGAATCTTCCTCCAATCCTGATGCCACATTTCTCTTCACAGAGTCCAGCTTTTTTAATTCACTGTGTCAGCAAACAGATTGAATAGGTGTGGAGAAAGGACAAACCCTTGACTCAAAATCTTCCTGATTTTAAAACATGAAGTGTTCCTTTGCTCTATTTGGACAACGACTTTTGATCTAGGTATCAATTTCTTATTAGTACAATTAAGTGTTCTGGGGTTCCCATTCTTTTCAATGTTAACTATACTTTGTTATGATAAACACGATCAAATGTGGATGCTAATGATCACAGCCTTTGCATAGTCAATAAAAAACCAGAAGAATAAACATTTTTCTACTATTCTCTGCTAGGAGGTACATCCAAAGTTGGTAAGCCAGGCAGCAGACTGGGAAAACAACTAGTATTGTGTCTGCAATTCACAAGTTTAAGTAACACACTAGAAATTCTGAGAGTCTTGTCAATTAGAAATCGTAAAAATCTTTCTTCCTCAGTAAATCTTAAATTTTCCTAAGATTTGGAACAAAGCAAGTGTCCTTGTCCTCACACATCATATTCAACACTGTACTGAAGAACCAATACAACAGAATTTTAAAATTTAAAAGACATTTTAAAAACAAAGAAAAAGAAGACACAAAGACTAGCAAGTGAATAATTAACACTCTCTTTATTCACAATGAAAGGAGACCTGATAGTATAGTGTGACTGCTAGCCAAAATGTTGGCTGTTCAATTCCACCAGCTATTGTACAAGAGAAAGATAGGCAGTCTTCTCACATATAGATTTAAAGCCTTAGAAAGTCTATGGGAACAGGTGATTATGTATCATTAACAAGGCAGTGTTAATGGGCTCAGCGCCGCGCAAGCGCGAGTGTGTGTGTGTGTGTGTGTGTGTGTGTGTGTGTGTGTGTGTGGTGTTGGGGGGTGTTTGCTTGTTTTGGTTATTCAAAGTGAGACTGGCTCAGGATAGGGCAAGGTTCAGAGCTATTGTTCATAGGGTCGCTATGAGTTCAAAGTGACTCAATGGCCCATAACAATAACAACAACTAGAAAATAAAATACAATAATCATAACCAATCTAGAGCTTGTAGAACTCTAGAAATGACCAATGTAACATATAGTGGAGCTACAGGAAATCTAACCTATAGGAAGCTCTGATAGCACAGTTTGTAGGGAATTGCACTGCTAACCCGAAGGCTGTACTCTCTGGTGATTCAAACCCACCAGCAGCTTCCTGAGAGAAATATGGACAATCTTATCCCATACAGTTTACACCCTCATTTGGGAGATCATCTACCAGTCAGTTCTGACTTCACGACGGTGAGGTGGGGCTTTTATACTTGCAAACATTTTGTTCAAAAAAATAGATCAATGGTTGCAAGGTCCTTGACCAGAGATGCTAATTGACTGGGATTTAGAATAAGGGAATTTGGGGTAAAGAATTTTTCTAGTCCTGATGCTGGGGGTAGTTACACATATGTATAAGTTTTTCAAAGCTCTTCATAACATGTATTTTTCCCATAACAAATTATATATATATATAATTATTATTGTT
>NW_006399828.1:14626176-14629351 GCF_000299155.1 Elephantulus edwardii | reverse complement strand
GGGGTAATCGGGATGGGTGTGTAAGAGGCAGTGCGGTTGGCGCAGGATAGAGCAGGGTTTAGGGCTGTTGTGCATAGGGTCGCTATGAGTTGCAAACGACTCGATGGCACATAACAACAACAAACAACAGCAATCAGGAAACCAAAAGACATGCTACTCTGGGAAAATTTGCTGTCAAAAACTTCTCCAAAGTGTTAAAAACAAGGACATCCATTTAAAGACTAAAGTGCACCTGATCCAAGGCATAGCCTTTTTAATTGCTTGATTCATATCTGAAAGTTGAACAATGAATAAGGAGAAGAAGAAGAATCAATGCCTCCAAGTTGTGGGTTTGGAAAAGAATGTTGACTATCCCATGGTCTGACAAAAGAACAAAGAAATATGTCTTGGAGAAAGTGCAATAAGGTTTTCTTAAGAGGAAAAATGAAACCTCATCTCACATACTTTGGGAATGTTGCTAGGCTTTCAAAAAAGACATTATTCCTGGATAGGTGAAGGGTCAAAGAGAAAGATCTTCAATAAAATGAATTAACACAGTCTCTGTAACAATGGATTCAAGTGTATCAGAGATGAGGAGGAGGAGGGCACAGGATAGGACAGGGTTCAGATCCGTTGCACATAGGTGATGATGAGTTGTAGTTGACTGTATGGCACCTAAAACAACAGTCATTGTTGGTTGTTGGTTATTGTTGTTAGGTGCTGTTGAGTCAACAACAACCAAGAGATCCTATGAATAGTAGACACGTACTCTGCCCTATCATATACCATCCTCATCATCTCTGATATATTTGAGACGATTGTTACAATAACTGTGTGAATCTATCTTGTTAAGGGCCTGTGTCTCTTTTGCTGACCCTCCACCTTACCTAGGATGATATCTTTTTCCAAAGTGACCTCGTGGTAAGAAGCTGCACTGCTAATCCAAAGTTGCACAATTCAAATCCACTAGTTATTCCGTAGGAGAAAGATAGGCAATCTCCTGTTTAATTTATAGCCTCTGAAAAAATTGCTAGAAGGTGAGCTGTGGGTCTGTTCCCACTCAATGGTACATAACAACAGTCAACAAACCTCTCCTAACAACATGCCCAAAGAACGTAAGACAAAGTTTCACCAACCCTGCCTCTAATCAGCACCCTGGTTACACTTCCTACAAGACAAACTTATTTGTTCATTCGGCAGTGCATGAGTACTCTTCACTAATACCACGGTTCATAGGCATCGGATCTTCTGTCATTCTTATTCATCGATAAACTTTCAGATGCATTAGCAAGTAATTGAAAAGACTTGTATCAGGTGCCTTAGTCTTTAAACTGACATTGTTGCTCCTTAGAACTTTGGAGAGATCCTTGACAGCCATTTTCTCAATGTGCTGTCTTTTTATTTCTTCACTGCTGGTACCGAGAATGTCAACTGTAGATCCAAGTAAGAGAAGATAACTGAAAATGTCTATCCTTTCTCTATCATTGATGCTGCCTATTGACCCAGTGGTGAATATTTTTGTTTTCTTGATGTTAAGATGCAATCCATATCAAAGGCTGTAGTTTTTTCTCTTCTGTGGTATGCACTTCAAGTCATCTTCATTTCAATTCAAAAATAATTGGCTGATGTAGAACCATGTCAGGAAATAACGTATGACCAACAACCAATGGTAATGAAGGAAGAAGTTCAAGCTGCCCTGAAGGCATTAGAAAGAAAAAAAAATTCCCAGGAACTCTAGAATAACTAGTTGACATGTTCAGCAAACAGATGTGCGTTCTGGATGTACTTACTAGGCTATGCCAAGAATTCTGGAATACAGCTACCTGAATAAATGACTGGAAGAGATTCATATTTGTTCCTATTTCCAAGAAGAGTGATGCAACAGAACGTGGAAATCATCTGACAATATCATTAATATAAAGTGGAAGCAAAATCTTATTATATATGTTTTTTTAAATGGCTGGAACAGTACATGAACAGAGAACTACCAGAAATTCAAGTTGGCTTTAGGTGAGGTTGTGGTAGCAGGGATATCATTGCTGATGGATCTTTGCAGAAAACAAAGAATACCAGAAGGATGTCTATGTTTTATTGACTATGCAAAAGTATTTAACTCTGTGGATCACAACAAATTACAGTTAGCACTGAGAGGAATGGAAATCCCAGCTCATGCTAAACTTATCTCTAGACCATGAAGCAGTTGTCCAATAGAACAAGGGGACAAGGGGATACTACATGCTTTAAAATCAAGAAATATTTGTAACAATGCTGTATCTTTTCTGCCTACCTGTTCAATCTGTATGCTGCATAAATCATTGGGAAATCTGGACTTTATGGAGAAGAATATGACATCAGGATCAGTGGAAGACTCATCATTAGTTATGCAGATGACAGAACAGTCATAGAGCTATATTTTGGGATGTAGCATATAACCTAGCCTCTGTGCCTGTGATCGTAGTCCCCTTTTGTAGAGACTTGTCTGTTACATTAATGAGGCAAGATTAAGGTTGACTGTATCTAGTATTCTGACTTATTAGAGGGAATGACCCAAA
Organism: Elephantulus edwardii; assembly: GCF_000299155.1. Classification (NCBI taxonomy): domain Eukaryota; kingdom Metazoa; phylum Chordata; class Mammalia; order Macroscelidea; family Macroscelididae; genus Elephantulus; species Elephantulus edwardii. The sequence goes on along the minus strand of NW_006399828.1, from coordinate 14,626,820 downwards.
TCATTCCCCTTCCTTTCCTTGGAGGTATGATCTACAACAAGTATCTAAGGGTGATCTAGCTGGGTTTTTTATTCTGGATCCTGCATCTGGCTGGCTTTCATCTACTCTATAGGACTTGAGTTGTCTACCATATGACAGATTTGCCAACTTTTACAATCTTTTGAGTGGCCTTGTGAACCAGCAGCCTGTCTTCTGATTTGCTGACTTGGGTGCATCAGTTTCTACGGTTGTGTAGATCAAAAGAGTACTTTGATTGAGTTTAAGGAGACAGTGATGATTCAGTGGTACAATTCCCACTTTCCACGTAGAAAACTGGAGTTAATTCCTGGGCAATGCACCTTGCACACAGGCATCAGCTATCTTTCAGGGAAGCTTTGGTATTACTTTGATACAAAGCAGAAGCTTCCAGATTAAGAAGATTCCAACAACAAAAAGAGAGAAAGACCTGGTGTCTAGTTCCAAAACATCAGCCAATAAAACCTTGTGGATCTCAATTATCATATCCTCTACTAATCATGGAAGGAGGAATGGTGTCCACTTCCGTAATAGCTTGCCTCCGGAAACCCTATGAACTTGGAGAGAGGATGAAAGGCACCCAAGCGTCAAGGACTCTCCTTCATAGGGTCACTATGAGTCGCCTGCGA
>NW_006399828.1:14625035-14626061 GCF_000299155.1 Elephantulus edwardii | reverse complement strand
GTGGGTGACTTTTAGTTCGCGGCCCTCAGGCCAGTCTTTCATTGTTTTTGTTCAGACATTCCTCTAGGTCGTATAGCCCTGGTGTACAAGTTGCCGTACAGCAGTCACTTGTGGTTGCTGTGAGGTTGAACACTGTGACACGGATGTGTCCAATGCGTCAATGGTTGGCTACCCAATACGGACTGAGAGTGGGGTGGAGCTCCCTGATTGAACAAGCGTGCAAGGAGGAGTGGCGTCCACTTCCGTAATAGCTTGCCTCCGGAAACCCTATGAACCTGAGAGAGGATGAAGGGCACCAAGCGTCAAGGACTTTCCTTCATAGGGTCGCTATGAGTCGCCTGCGACTCGATGGCACTTAACAACAACAACAACTACTACTACTAATCATGAGAACAGTGCAGGACAGAGTAGTGTTTCATTCTATCGTGCATGAGATCATCATGAATCAGATTCAACAGCAGCCCAAAACAATTTCTAGTATAATGTTCCTTGATCACGTTGCATTGTCATTTGTAGTTTCTAATATGTAAGCAGTTGTCTCAATAACAGTGCATGCACAGTTTACACATAAGCCTCCCAACACACGATTTTCATTAAGATCTAGACCAGAGCTAGCAAGTGTGTGGCTCCTATGACTTCCACTGACTCCTTGCCCATCCTGGATATTGTGTAGACAACACTGCCCGCCCGCCCTCAGATTGGAGAGCAAGACATAGGCTCCTCCTCAATACATCTTTTGCAGTAACCGCAGCAGGTGAATAAATACGGTTGGTTGGCATGTGAACGAAAATCTATTTGCCAATCTTAACTAATGCAATTAACCCCCAATCTATAAAGAGATGAGAACAGTCAGCTCCTTTTGTTCTCAACCACAGCAAAGTAGAAGTGGGAAAGTTTAAAACCTGAAGATGTAATTTCCTAAAGATGTGATAGGCCTTTAAATTAGTGTTTAGTAAACCTCTAAGGGCAGTGGAATAATTTTGCCCTGGACAACATTTATTCTTAACACCAAAAAGAGCAACATAT
>NW_006399828.1:14623280-14624935 GCF_000299155.1 Elephantulus edwardii | reverse complement strand
ATAATTATTATTGTTATTATTATTGTGTGAGTGTACCATCAAATCAGATCTGACAGGTACAGGAGGAGATTGTCCCTCCTTCCACAGCAGAGCATCTAGTGGATTTGAACAGTGAGCCTCTGGGATTATAGTTGCAGCTCCTTGCCACTAGGCCACCAGAGCTCCCCTAACAAATATATATCTTTAAAGAATTCTTTTTATTTATAGATTATGTATCAACAAGTTTGATTTTTTAACAAAATACTAGAAATTTGCAAATGTAGCTAGCATGACAAAAGGTCAGAATTCTAGTTTGTGTGTTTGTGTTCAAAAGTAATTTATTGTTAAAGTGATTTATAGTTGATCCACTATTGATTTTCCAAGGTTTCTACAGCCTGAAATTAAGATTAGTTTTGATTGTGAAAGGCGAGGAAACAATCAATAGACATAGGAAAATGAGAGGCTGTAAGTGGAGATAATGCTTTGATGCACCATAAACCTCTTGAGCTGGCCCGCGTTTCGTTTTGCTGGAATTTCAGCAGGACTCACTTTGATCATTTGGGGCGGGGGTGGGAGGGGGGGGGGGGGAATCATTATTAAGAAGCCTACATGTGCCATGCCAGCTGTATGTCATTTTTAGAATGTGGCTTTAGTTCTCTATTTTGAGAAGACATATTATTGCGTTTCCAGTGGTCAGCATTACTGAGAGACACTCGGCTTATCAGAGGTTACTTAAAGGGCAAGCTCAGTTGGGTGGAGATGAAGTGATTTTAATGCTCTACAAAAGCAGTGTGCTTTCAAAGAGAAGCAGCTTCCTCTCATTGAGATGCTGCCATGTTCTGCTCGAGAGCAACTACCATCCCTTAGTTGAGATTCTTTTATACACTAACAGACTAAAGAATTCTCAAAGGATTGTGAATTATCTCAGAGATGTTTGAAATGGTATTTTCCATTACTCTAGAAATTTCCTTGCTAGAAAGTGTTGTGTAGTAAAAAGGATGCTAGATCCAACAAGGAAAATCCTTTCATGAGAGAATAAGTAATTCACTGCAAAAGTAAGATTTTCTCTCTATTATCTTAGAAACTGGTTGGTATTCAGCATTGAAATGTTCTAACTTCATGCTCTTATTAGAGTAGAATAAAATTAGATTAAAATTAGTTTCTTTCTTCATATTTATGTTTTAATTGTAGTCCAATTGACGTTCAGCTTAAATTAAAATTCACAGCTCTTAAGCTTAGTTTGATGAGTCTTGAGAAAATACATTCTCCTCCGTAACCATCAACATAATGACAATGCGGAATGTTTCTAACACCCCACAAAGTTCCATCATTCTCTATCTGATCTCTCCTACCATCCACAGGCAATCACTGTTGTTTTGTTTTTGGTTTTGTTGTGGGTTGTTTTTTTTTTTATCACCATAAATAGTTTTGCTAATCACTTCACAGAACTCTAATGGCTCAGTGGTGATATGTTACGCTGCCAACCACAGGCACATGGTTGGAATCCACCAACTGCTTCTTGGGAAAAAGTTGGTTAATCACATCCCATAAGATTTATTGCCTCCTTCGCACAATGGAATATTATGCTGCATTGAAAAACAAGGAACTCATGCAATTTTATTCAAAATGGGTAACCCTGGAGGACATTATGCTGAGTGAGGCATCTCAGTCACAAA
>NW_006399828.1:14622012-14622845 GCF_000299155.1 Elephantulus edwardii | reverse complement strand
AAAAAAAAAATTTATTGCCTCCAAAAACCAGTTGAGGGTCAACTATGAGTCATTTCTGAGTTGACAGTACATTATAACATAACAGTAATAATCCATTCTCACAGTGCGTACTCTGCTACATCTGGTTTCTTTTACTTCCCAAGATACCTTTTCAAACGATCCATATTGTTGCGTGTATTAATAGTCATTTCCTTAAATGTAATGTACATATATATTCCAGAATCTGTTTATCCTTTCTCTTGTTGAAGGGCAATTAGATTATTTTCTTTTTTTAGTTTTGATGAATAAAGCTGTTATAGACATTCTTGTACAAATATTTTAACCTACATTTGTTTTTATTTCTCTTGTATAAAGAATTTTTAGACTTACTAGGTCAGAGGATAAATTAATGTTTTAACTTTAAGAGTGAATTGCAGTGAATCTTTATGTTAAGCAAAACATTTGAGAAGTTGGACTTTATTTAAGAAAAATGTAGCATCAGGATTGGAGGAAGACTCACTAGCAGATGACTGAACTTTGTTTATTGAAAGTGAGGAGGACTTAAAATACTCGCTGTAGGAGATCAAAGACTCCAGCTTTCAGTATGGATTACATCTCAAGGTTAATAAAAAGAAACCTCACCAATGGGCCAATAGGCAACAACACGAAAAATGGACAAAGTATTGAAATGGTCATCAATTTCCTCTTACTTGAATTCACAATTAATATCCTTAGTATTAGCAATCAGGAATTTCAGACTCTGAATTTCAGAATCATCTCAGGAACAGGTTTGAGGCCTTGAACACTAATGAGCGAAGACCAGATGAGTTGTGGGAGGATGTCAAAGGTATCAT
>NW_006399828.1:14593772-14616212 GCF_000299155.1 Elephantulus edwardii | reverse complement strand
GATTACAAATTTGACAGTCTGATAAAGGTATTAAGAGACTACTAAGGTAACCAATACAAGATGATAATGATTAAACTAGGACACTAGGACAAGGGTTTTGGGGTTTTCTTTTCCCAATCATAGGAAAACAAATTAAAAATCTTGGAAAGCTATAAATTTTAAAAATTATAAATTTTACTTCTCAAACTAACTGCAAGTCCAATTTAAAAAATTATTTTCAAATCTGCATCTGAAAGTTCTCAAAGTAGAAATGTTAGTTGAACACTTCTTCGCATCCATTTCCCTTAAATCTGTGTACCCATTTTCTGAGAGCTCTACACCCTATTATTTGAGTTTATGAAAATAGAGGCTACATTATTACCATTTTTTTGTGGCAGAATGTTGAAACAGTAACTACCTGAAACACATTAGCTTTTCCATTTTAGGGTAAAAATTGTTTACTGAATTCCAGCTCCATTCTCTTCAAAGGAAAAAAGAACGCCACCATAGGAATATCCTATGAGGCATTTTACACACACCAAATATCACATATGACTCAGAGGGGGGAAAAAAACCTCTATTTCTGAAACTACTCAGGCAGAGCCTACTTTTCACTACAAACTACCCCGAGTGTAAGAAAGCCCCTGAAGAAGGTTGACAAAATTTAAAATTTCCCATAGTGTGAGTTTAATAGGTAGAGTTTTCAGAGAATGGAAGAGAGTTTCTTTGGCTATTCCCTGTCCTATCATCAAACAGAGAGATTTTGAAAGTTAGAGGACACGACGGATAGTACTCTAGGCAATCAAAATAACTGTGTACAGCGTTGTTGTTTAGATACGTTAGTCTGTATAAAACCATATCCTGCTACTTTTCATCACAGTGAGGAAAAACCATTTCTCTGCATGCCTTTCAGGCCCTTTTAAGCTCATGTCTGCCTTCTTCCCTCTGTCACCTCTCACCTACCTAAACAGTGATCTTTCTCCTGTCCCTCAAACCAGCCACATTCAGTGATGTCTCAGGACATTTGCATTTGCAATGTTACCTCTTCTTGGAATGATCTTTCCTGGGATCCACATGTAATTTGTTTTTTACATCATTTGTGTCACTCTTTAAGACCTCCTGTTGTTGTTGTTGTATACCATCGAGTCAGAACTGACCCAAAGCTGACCATCTGGTCAGTTTTCAGAGACAGTAGATCACACGACAGGAGACTGTCTATACTTCTCCCACTGTCACTCTTTCTGACCACCCTAGCTAAGTAATTCTCTCCTTTTTTTTCAATTCTCTCAGGTACATGAGGAAGTAGACAATGAAAAAAAACACAGATCAAGAATTGAAGTATTATAACTGTGGTGTTGACTAAGAATATTGAATATACCATGCGTTGCCAAGAGAAGCAACAAATCACTCTTGAAAGAAATAAACCAGAATGGTAGTTAGAAGGAACAATGGTTAGATTGGTTTGTTTACTTTGGGCATATTATAAAGAGGGATATCATGCGTGGTAAAGGGGAAAGTCCATGAAAATGAGGGCAAGCTTCAGTGATAAAGACTGATACAATAGCCAAACAATTGACTCAGGGTTACCACTCTCATCATGCAGATCGGACAAGACTGAGCCATGTTTTATTGTTACCCAAAATAAGATCACTAGGAGTCTGTCGATTTGGCAGCATTTAACAAGAACAACATTCTTTTATTGCATTTTATTGTCTTTGAAACACAAAACTATATACTTGTTTACTTTTTCTTTCCTGCTAACACGTGAGGTAGCAACTAGACACCAGATTAAATAGTTCCTGGAACTCAGTGAATGCTCAATAAATGTGTAGTAAGTGATTGACATGAAATTGTCACTTCAATTGTAAATAAAGGAAGTCAAATGTTTTTGCAACAGCTTAACCTTCACAAGTTAGTACCATAAAACAGCAGGTTAGCCACAAGCCCTCTAAAATCATATCAACTTCTCACATCTATCCTGTCTTCCTTACTGTGGGTTATCCCACAAGGCAGTTAGGAAATCATCAACATCCTTTTACTGTGGTTTATGTGAATTCATAAACACATATATCTTCTATGAATAATGCAAAGAAAAACATGACAAAGTATAAAGCTGGGGTTTCAGATGTGTTTGAATGTTGCTGCTTATGTAAAAAGCTTTCTTTTCTTTACAAACTATGGAAAATGCAAACAATTTATGTCTTAATTTCTTAGTGCTTCAATAACAAATTATCACAAGTAAATGACTTTAAAGAAAATAAACTTCTTTTCTCACTGTACAGGAGACTAGAAGTTTGAATTCAGGGTACCAGGTATTGTGAACTCTGGGCAAAGATATTTGTCACTTTCAGCTTCTATTACTTGGTTTCTTGGAAATCTTCAAGTAAACATATTTCCCCCCCTCATTTGTGCTTATTTTCCTGTGTGCCTAGAAGTGTTAGATTTAAGATCAAATTTACAGTGATGTGAACCTATTTTTGTTGTTGTTATATGCTGCCGAGTCAAGCCACTCAAAGTGACCCTATGTACAACAGCCCTGAAAACTGCTCTATCCTGTGCCAAATTTACTGTCTCTGACACACCTACCCTCATTACCCCAGTCAATTAATCTCATCATTGGTCTCCCTCTCTTTCTCCATCCCTCCATTTTTCCAAGCATGATGTTCCCCTCCAAGGACCAGTCCCTCCTTGCAACATGACCAAAGTATGTCACATGAAGTCTCAGAATCCTTGCCTCCAAGGAGCAAGCTGGCTTCATCCTTTCTAGGACAAATCTGTTCTCCTGGCAGTCCATGTCATATTCAACACTCTTCTCCAGCACCACAGATAAAAGGCATCACGTCTCTTTCTATCATCTGTAGCCATTGTCCAACTCTCCAATCAATTGTGAAGACTATAGCCTGGATCAGGTACACCTTAGTCTCCAGACTGGCATCATTGCTCTTCAGTACTCTTAACATAACCAATAAAACTCTTCACATATGGGATCTTATTTGTAGGGTTTTAAATGGCAATAATCTTACAGAATTACATCACTAGCCATTCCTCCTTGAACTGAGTGAATTCAAACCAACAATTTTTCAATTAACAGTCAAGCACAAGCCCCAAATAGGGACTTTATTGACATGGGTAGAATAGGAAATAACAATTCCTGGGTTTAGAGAAGATATACATGTAGGGTAAAAAAGAAATGTTGTGTGCCATAGAGTTGGAACCTATGCATAGCTGACCTTCCAGTGGGGTTTACAGATACAGTAAATTACACAGGTGGAGACTGACCATCCTTCTCCCTTGGAGCTGCTGGTGCATTTGAATTCCTTGCCTTTGGGATTGCCATGAAGCTTCTTACCACTAGACCATCATAGCCACCTAGAAGAAGAAATGTCCTTGTTGCTGTGTACCACCAAGTCAGAACTGGCCCATGGCCCTCTGGGTGGTTGCCAGAGATAGTTAATCTGATGGGAGGTGACTGCCCATCCTTTTCCCATGGAGCAGCTGGTGGACTCAGATTGTGTGCCTTCAAGATTGCAACTCAGCTTCTTGCTAGTAGACCAACGAAGCTCTCTTACAGTCACTCTTTATATCTACAATTTTATTTACAAGAAGAACACAGGGCCTAAAAAAAGTTTCTGGATTTTATAGTAATTTGCAAAGTAAGACCAAGAAGAAATGATATAAGAAGGGAACTATTATGGGCTCTTACAGTAGGAGATCCTGAGTGAGACAGACTGACACAATGTCTCCAAAATTATGAGTTTATACGCAGGAGAGTCTGTGAGAATGGCTCAAGATCGGTCTAGGTTTCAATATGTTGTACATATTGGTTATGATAGCCATGGTGGTTAGGAGTGTCAGAGTTGACTCGATGGCACCTAACAACATTTGCCTTTTAACATTTAACGTTTATTGCAGTCGAGCAGATTCAGGCTCATGGTGACCCTAAAGGACAAAGTGTAAATGTTCCATGGGGTTTCTAAAGTAGCAACTCTTGACACAAACAGGTAGCCACATCTTTCTCCCTCAGGGTGACTGATGATTAGAACCTCTGACCTTTTGGTTAAGGCTTTTTTTGGCACTTAGCAGTTTTCTTATGTTATGATCACTCAGATAGGCCTGAGTGAAAAAGAAGGAAGAACTAGATGATTTGTCCAGGGGAGTGCCTTCTGTGAGTTCTGTGAGACTGAGGTGAGATTGAGTTTATTGTTATAAGCCCTTGAGTCAATTTCATTTCATAGCAATACTACAGCACAGAGCAGAATTGTAACCTATGCAACCAAGGCTGAATATTTATAAGAGTAGATCACCAGGTCTTTTCTTCTCAAGTGTTGTTTCTCTTTCCCTTTTTCTCCTTTCTCTCTCTCTCTCTCTCGCACCCCACCCCTATCTTTCCATCCATCTATCTATCCTTACTTTCTCATTCCTGTCACATCAGGTCCAACTCATAGTGGAACCTATGTTGGCTTTCCAAAACTGTAACATGAGCTGTTAGAGGATTAGAACCACCAGAAGTGCAGCCTTTGAGATAACAGTACAGCTCTCTACTGACTATGCCACTAGAGCTCAATGAGCCACTGGGAAGTATGAAGCCTTGATCTTTTAATAAGCAACTGAGCACTTAGTCACAACGAAAAACAGTTTAAACAAATTTGAGAGAAGTTTAAGAAAACAAATAGGTGATTTGGTCCCAGAACATGCCAACTCGATCATAGAGGAATTACAAAGGAGTGAACCTATAGATCATTGAGGAGTTTAGAAAAATTTTAACCCTTTACATATATGTCCAATGAATACAAAGAGACTATGTGGGAATTTCAATGAACCATTTTCTAGTGTCTTTTTTTTTTTTCTAGCTCCAACCTGGCAGTCATCCCTTGAGCTGATGCAATCTCTCTCAGTAATGATGAAAACCTTTTTGTGAAAATGTCTTAAGTCCAGTATCTGGGTTATATATATCATGGCAAATATCTTTTCTTCACCTTATGTTCTTCTAGGTGGCAGTCATGTGGGGACCGTGATCACTAGCCTTCTCCCTGAGTTACTAAACTATGCTCTTATAGGGTAAAGTCCTTTCGTGTTTCATAACTGACGTCCACAACACTAAAACACAACATTAAGAATACTGATATGCACTGCATGTGTTAAATCACAGTTTGCTGCAGGAATATCTATGTGATCTCTGTCTCCTGTATGCTAGAGTGAAGCATCAATTCCTCTGTCAGACCATTTTAGGTCTCTTAAAAATGTTGCATATATGCTTCCTGGTCTGGTAACACAAGGCAAGAATAAATGAATCTTGAACTTCCAGGGATCCTTCTTCCTCCTGACCTCACACCACTGAACCTTGCTCAATTCTAGTCATATATTTTTGTCACAAACCATAATTCCTAAGTATTACCACTTAGAGTAAATGATTGAAATGGTTATCAATTACATAGAAAACTCTCAAGGTCTGCCTAGGTTTATCTCTCCAACATATTATAGTTGTTGATGATGTTGTTATTGTTATTGTTCTTACTGTTTCTTCCTTCAGGCAAGACCGCTGCCCCTAAGGCTGTTAGATTGATGCCCTGAATGCCGCACAAGGTCAGCTGTGTGGGAATCTCCACTGACAACAAGTCATAAGACTCTCCTTCTCTAATTCGAATGCTACTATTTTTTTTCTCAGAGTTAGTGAAGCTGGAGAGTATTGTTGCCTGTTGTTAAGTGCTGTCAAGTCATCTATAATGCATGAAGGATCCTACAAACAAAAGATCAGAACCTTGTCCTAACCTCTGCCATCTTCACAATGACTGACATACTCAAGTCCATTGTTACAATCACTGTGTCAATCCAGCTTATTAAGGGGCTTCCTTTCTATCGATGATCTCCAACCTTTTCCAGCTTGATGTCTTTTTCCAGTCCCTTCCAACACATTTTATAACTGGCTATTCAGGATTTACTCACAAAAATCACCCCCCCCCCACCTAAGATACAAAGGGAAGTCTGTGGGCAGACAATGGATGACTGCATTCTGAAATATCCATCTCTCTTTATTCTGAAGAATTGTTCTTAGGTTAACTTTACCTGGTCCTCATCTATGAAATGTGATTGAACCCCAGATTTAAACACCTCCTGGCCACTGCTACCATCTCAGCTTTCCACCCTCTGTACACATATCCTCTATCATCACATGGCTTTGAACTATAACAGAGATTCAATAACCCTTGGGTTATTATATGAACTGAACTATAATAGAGAAAATGGGGCAAAAAACATAGCTGAGAAGCCAAGATGTAACCAAAGTCACTCTGCCCTTTGAGTCCAAATGAATCGCTCAGATGCTCTTTTCTTTTGCTTTGAGAAAGTCAATGGTCCTGTAGCAGCTCTTAGAACAGTTTCTTTTTCATCTAGTTACATTAAGCTTCCAATGTCTATCCTTTTTCAATTCATTCTGTTTTGAGACAATCTCCTCACCTCTTCTAATATAAATGGCATTCTTGTGTTCATCTCAAATATTGCCCACGCAAGGTCACACCCAGAGCATATTTTTACAAAGACATTCAAACTATGGAAGAGGTGTGAATTCCATTATTGTCACTAATTTGTAGTCATGTAGTAATCCTTTTCTTAAAGTCTTTTAGCCACCTTTTCAATCTCATTTTCTCTCTAGCCTTCTTCCTCAGCACTTCAACTATTGTAAGTAAGCTTCTGCTCTCCTAACACCTTCTCCCCCTTCTCTGGCTGCTCCCCCTTGGCCTTCAAATTCCTTTTAGCTGTTTTGGCAGAGCAGTGTACCATCTCACCGTGACAGCCATGCTTTCCAGATCATATAGTCTTAATACCTCACCTTCTATCCCAAAATCAACCTAGCTTGATATTTAAACATAGTGAGTCTAGTTTTATGAGAAAAGATATGTACAGGGTGTATGTGTGTGTAATTGTTACTGTGTACCATTGAGGTAAGAAGGATGCATAGCTGATCCTCCAGCACATTTTCAGAGGCTGTAAATCACATGGAAGAAGAATGGCTATATTTCTCTTGTGGAACAGCTGGTAGACTCAAGTCATCAACCTTTGAAGTGGCAGGACAACTTGTTGCCCACTAGGCCATCAGACAGACAGACAGATAGGCATTCTCACCAGTCTATGCCAAGAAATTTGGAAGACCAGTACACATTGTTCCTATGTTAAGAGTGTATTGTTCAAAATGGCTTTCTTAGATATTGATTTTGGCTTTGCTGTGTGGATGGGCAGGAATACATGAATTGGGTGTGTTAGCCTATTCATAAGAACTAGTCTCACCACTAAATTGAGTAGATCCAGAGGTAGATTTTGGGAATCTCACCTACAACAAAGAAGAGGCAGAGAATTCAGAGTGTGCATCCTTCAGGACCAAAGATTTCTGCACTACTCAGATCAGGGCCTATAGGAGCAGCAGAAACAGTGACAGCAGAGAGCCATAGACCTGACATGAGATGTATATAGACCTTGAGACTGCTACCCTACAGAACTAGAGCCTTTGCCTAAGCTTGCTAGACAACTTGGGGGAGAGTCATAATTGGCAGGACTAAGAGTTTTGTAGTACTGACCTAAGTCCCCAAGGCTGAAGGCAAAGGTGCCTGTGAGTACATTTCAGTAGCTGGCCTGATTGAGTGCTATTATCCTGCTACCAAATTACAGCCTTTTTATTTTTCCAATAACTACTATAATTGTGAGTATAATTCCATGTGCTCCGAGAGCTATTGCAATGGATTTTTAACACAGTAGAACAGTAAGACTGGTGTTGGAATTAGTAGAAAGAGATGCAGGAGCGTGGGGAACATGTCTGACTTCACAGGAATTATTGTTGTGTTGTGGATGTCATTGACATTTGTTGAGTTAGCAGACATCAGATAAGGCCACCTCCACATAGCCTTTGCTCCTTTTACAGTTCTCATTCCCCAAAATGATGGTCCAATAGAACATGAAAATTATCAAACAATATCAAGTGACTCGATGGCACACAACAACAACAACATCATTAATATAATGCTCAAGTAAAATCTTGTTAAAAGATTATTGAAAACTTGCTGGAACAGTAAAATTGACAATTAACTGCAACAAATTTAAGCTGAATTCATAAGAGGCCCTGACACAAGGGATATCACTACTAATAGATCTTGGCTGAAAGCAGAGAATCCCAGAAAGATGTTTACTTGTGTTTTATTGACCATGCAAAATAATTTGATTTTGTGGACCATAAAAAATTATGGCTAATATTGAGAAGTATGGGAATCCTAAAATTGTAATCATCTAACAACTATACCTAGACCAAGAAGAATTTCTGTATGGTTTAAGATCAAGACAGATGCACATCAGGGCTGTCTCCTTTCTCTGTATCTATTCTATGCTGAGCTAATCATTCAGAAGGCTTAACTTTATGTCAAAGAATGTGGCATCAGGATTAGGGGAAGACACATTAACAACCAACCTTATGCAGACAACAGAACCTTGCTTGCTGAAAGGGAGGAGCACCTGAGGTGCTTGCTGCAGAAGATCAAAGATTACACCCTTCAATATAGATTACATCTCAACTTCCAAGAATCCAAAAATTCTCACCACTGGGCCAATAGACAGCATCATGATAGGTGGAGGAAAGATTGGAGTTATAAATTATTTCATCTTGTTTCGATTCATAATCAACACCCATGGGATCAGCAGTGAAGAAATAAAAAGAGGTGTTGCATTGGTAAAGTCTACTGTCAAAGAACTCTCTTAGGTGTTAAGGAGTAATGATGAATGGTATCAGTTTAAAGACTAAGGTACACCTGATTCAAGCCATGGTTTTGAATATGGTCTCATATTTTCTGTGAGATTCTTACCACTGGTCCAATTGACAGCATCAGAATGGATGATGAAGAGATTGAGATTGTTGACAGCTTTAGTTTGCTTGGCTTCACGGTCAACATTCTTGGTGTCAGCAGCTGGGAAATTAAAAGATATATTGCGATGGGAAAGTCAGCTATTATGGACCTCTCCAAAGTACTGAAGAGCAATGATGTCATTCTGGAGACTAAGCTGCATCTGATATAGGCCATGGTCTTTGCAATTACTTGCTATGAATCAAAGATCTGGACAATAACTAGGAAGGATAGAAAAAGAATTGATACCTTTGAGCTGTGGTGTTGGAGAAGAGTATTGAATATGCCATAGGCTGCTAAGAAAACCAACAGGTTCAGCTTGGAGAGGGTTAAACCAGGCTACTCCTTGAAGGCAAGGATTCTGAAGCTGAAGTCTTTCAGACTTCCAAAATCTGACATACTTTGGACAGGCTGCAAGGAGGGACCAATTCTTGGAGAAGGATGACATGCTTGCGAGGGTGGAGGGACAGCGCAGGAGAGGAAAACCCTCTATGAGATGGATTAAGTGACTCGTATAATGGGGGTAGGTGTGTTGGAGACGTTGAGATTGGCACAGCATAGAGCAGGGTTTAGGGCTGTTGTACACAGGGTCGCTATGAGTTGCAGTTGACTTGATGACACATAACCAAAGCAACATGTATTTGCAGGTTGGACAATGACTAATGATGACAGAAAAAGAATCAATACCTTTGCATTGTGATGTTGGAGAAGAGTAGTGAATGAACTGCCAAATGGACAAATAATCTCTTTTAGAAGGTGCAGTGAGGGTGCTCCTTGGAGAGGCAAGAATAGTGAAACTTTGTCTCACATATTTTGTACATATCATTAGGATGTATCAGTTCTCAGAAAAGGTCATTATGCTTGGAAAGATAAAGGATCAGTGTAAGTAAGAGAGGAAGACCCTCAATGAATTGGATTGATACAGTAACTGCAGCAATGGGCTGACGCATACCAGAGATGATGAGAACAGCACAGGATAGGATATGGTTCAGATCCATTGTTTATAGGTTTGCTATGAGTCATAGTTGATTCAGCAGCACCTAACAACAACAAAACCAAAACAGCTCAAATTCATTGTCATGGAGTCTGTCCTGACTCATAGATGACTCTTCTGATGGCTTCCAGTGATTGTAAATCACAGAAGCAGACTGCCCATCATTCTTCTGCAGAGTTTTTGGTAGATTTAAACCATCAGAAAAGCAAAGCCTTTGTATTAGCAGGCAACTCACTACAGATAACACCAGTCATTGAAAATCCCATTGAGTTTTCATGACAAACCTAGGTCAAGATGAATTATAGTTAAGTTCAACAGCAACTGAGTTTTGCTTTGCTGGTTATTGCTGCAAAAGAAGGTAATTTGGAAGAAAGTCAACAAATCTAAGGCTATTTTCTTTGAAGGGCAAAAAATTCATTAGTACCTTCACACTCTAACTCCACCTACACAAGGCCTTTAACCCAGGACTCACAGCAGTGGAGAATCCAGCTCAGCCACAGAGGAAGCAGGAAAGGACACACTCTGTGGGTGGTGCCACGTGACAGAAAATGTTGGGGGGGTGGGGGAAGGGAGAGCACACCTGGAAACAACAAACGCATGACTCTAAAGTTACGCAAAGCAGCATGAAAGCCATTCTTCCTGAAAACCCCATCTGTCCCAATCATTTCTCCCTTATTAAATAAGATGCCAAGTTACTTTCATCAGATTGACATTTGGTCTATTCAAGAGCAAACATGAGACTCTTCCTGAGGTTATTTCCGGATGTGAACAGGGGTGATTACTGTTGGTGGTGGTGGAGCCTCCCTGTCAGCACCAGGAGTGATTGGCAATTAGGCAAACTCGATAACAGCAGAGCTGAGCATGCCAGTATCTACTGCAGTTATTTGCCAGTATAATGGAGACTTGTCAATTATGTTGTCACGCAGCAACTTACATTAAATTTGAAAACACTAAATGTCATACAGAAGTATAAGTGATTTATATATGAAGCTGCAGGAGCACTTAAAATCTGCAATGTAATGAAATGAGATATAACAACAGATTGCATGCTTTGTGGTTATGAACACAAAGGCTGAAAGAAGTCAGGGGAGGGGGGAACACTTTGAAAAGAAAAAACTACTGAGGCACAATCAGCTCAAAGCGTGAACCACTTCCCATCTCCTCTCCTTCCCCAACTCTTGGAATATTCAGGCAATCAATTGATCTGAGTGGCTTTAGTGCCTTGGAAGTTTACTAAATAATATAGTAAAACAATCATCTGCTAAGGAGAAAGCCAACAGCTCAAAATTCCCCACCTCTTCCAGGAGGAGAAAGATGAAGCATCTCCTCATGTAAAGATTTACAGCCTCAGAAATCCAATTAAGTCAAAAAGGAATTCTCAGCAGTACAGTTTGAGAATCAGCATTCAAGTCAAAAGACAACCTGTTTTCCACTGTATTTTTGCACTCTAACAACACACCATCTGACAAAAACAAAAGACCTTGCCCAATGTGATAAATTCTCAAAACACTCAAGGTAGGTTACAAGCTGTATTTTGAAGTGACCAGGCAAGTGCTGACCTATTTTTAAAAGCCACTCTTCCTTTCTTCAAGGCATGCCTTTTGGAATCACATTTTTAATAGAAGCTGGAATTTTTGCTTCTGTTGCCTAATCTGCTACCAAAACCACAAAATAAGTTCCCTGACAAGGAATCAGAAATCAGTCACACACCTAGCTGCTCTTTTCTTTTTCACTTTCTGCTCTGCAGTGAGGAGGTGGCTTTGATCTAGTGCTTCTATTACTTCCTATCAGTTCTCACGACTTCAGTGTACCTTTGGCTTTATTCTGTCTTACTCTGTGGATTCTAGTGGGCTCTTGTAACTATTTTGCCTTTTGGATTGATTTCTTGTGCTTGGTTTACGTATTTTATCTCTCATATCTTGTTTGCCCAAACATGCTGCCCGAGTTAGTTCCTATTTTGCTCTTTGTCTTGGAATTCTCATGGTGGTTTAATTTCTGTTTTTTCGTTAGGCTTGTTTTGTTGGTTGTTTTTGTTTGTTCTCCTTTCCATTTTTTTTTTTTCTACTGGGCTTTTATTGTGGTTCCCTTAATTATATGTTCCTATTGATATGCTTCAAGAGAGGGTATCACTTTCTGAGAGAAAGTGCAGATAGAGTGTTCCTTGGAGGCAAAGATGATAAACCTTTGCTTCACATACTTTGGGCAAGTTGCTAGGAGAGGCTATTTCTTGGAGGGGGACATCATGCTTGGAAAGGTAGAAGGTTGACAAAAGAAAGGAAGACCTTCAACCAGGGAGATTGACACAGTGACTGCCACATGGGCTCTAATGTGACAGGAAGTGTGGGGATGGCACAGGATATTGATAGAGGTCAGATTTGTTGTTCATTGGGTCATACTTGATTCGATGGAACCTAACAACAACAACAACAACAATATTGATATGTATCCTAGACATTATGAACAGTTAAACTCTTGACTAATAACGAGCCAAAAAGCTCAAAGATTTGGACTTCCCAGAAATCCTTTGGAAGATAGGCTTGGTGATCTGTTTGAGAAGGGTCACAACCCAGAAAATTCTATAGGACATTTCTACACTACAACATATGGGCTGCATGAGTTGAAATCAACTTGCTGGCAGCTGACAACAGAACTGGAATAATCATTAACCTTTAGCACAAAGATCTCATTTTGTTATTCAAAATTCAACTCATTGTCTTTGTGTCAGATCTGACTCATAGCTGACCCTCCATTGGTCTTCTGAGGCTGGATATTGTACAGGATACGATTATCCATCTTTTTCTTGAGGAGCAGCTGATAAATTCTAATTGTCAAAAAGATGTGTCTTGGGTTAGTAGTACCACTCCCTAAGGACTGGGCACTAGAGCACAATTAATTTTTTCTGAAAAGAAGTCTTCTTTTCATAGTCTACTGGACACTTCTACAGGCAGCTGCACCACCTCAGCTCAGGCCAAAACATATCATATATAATTAAACAGAACCAGGACAACTCTAAACCATTCCTGCTCATCAGGAAAGCACATGGTACAATTTTTTATTTAGTGCAAGTGAAACACAGTAGGTTACATGAACACAAAAAGTGTATGGACCACGTACTACAGAGAAACTGTGAATGTAATCACAGGGATCTTTATGGGCTTCACTGAGCAGCAACAAATGTGAACTTCCCTTGATAAAAGAGGAAAGTGGGAGCTTATAAAATGAAATTCAATCCAGTACTTGTGCAAGAAATTGATTTTTAATTCTTCCCCAGCTAAGAAACCATCACAAAAACATTGTTTTTAGACTGAATGGTATTAGACATACCTTTATTTGAACATTTCTACTGGAATAACCTGGTACAACTCTGTCTGCATAGTTTACCCTATCATATATCAATATTCTGAAGCTTTAAAAAAATTTTAACAATATTAATGGCATCATTTTATCTAAGGACTTAAAAACCTCTTTCAAACTTCTGATCTTTGACATACACTGCTAAAAATCTTGACAATTTCAACAAGTAAAGCCAGAAGATAAACTCTACAGCCGCATATAACGAGCTGGTGTCATGATGGCCTTAAATTGCTCCCTTATCATACAGAAGATCCTGCTGAGAAAAAAGTACATGAATTCCTTTATTTGTCATTGAAGGGTCCTGATGAGTTTACATTTCAAACATAGCTAAGTATAGCGGGGAAAGAAAAGAGACATGGCTCTTGACTCTTGAGAGTTTGCTTTCTAAGGTAGAATGACATAATACATATAAAAAATGGATAACTAATAGGTAAAATTAAATTAATTAAGGGTAATTAGCAGATACAGACATCCTGGGACAAACATTGTTGTTGTTGGGTGCTGTTAAGTCGTAGATGACTCATAGTGACTCTATGAATGAAAGGTCTCAGCACTGTTAATAGAGTTTCCGGAGGCAAGCCACTTCAGAAGTGGATGTCACTCCTGCTTCCAGGCGGATTGTTTTAATTGGGAGGCTCCAGAAAACATGGTCAGCCATGGGTAACCATTATCACATTTGGCACATCAGTGTCAGTGCTCAACATCACAGCAACCACGAGTTACCTCTGTACAGCAACGCACAGACCAGTGCTACACCACCTAGTTTGACAGAAAAACAATTTGAGCCAGGCCTGAGGGCCACAGATGAAAATCACCCACCTTGGACTTGGTAGCATGACTTTCTGTCCACTAGGTCAACGTAGTTCTCTCTATGTTGTTGTTGTTACTGTTGTCAGGTGCTGTTGTGTCATAGACGAC
Organism: Elephantulus edwardii; assembly: GCF_000299155.1. Classification (NCBI taxonomy): domain Eukaryota; kingdom Metazoa; phylum Chordata; class Mammalia; order Macroscelidea; family Macroscelididae; genus Elephantulus; species Elephantulus edwardii. The sequence continues at coordinate 14,602,088 of NW_006399828.1, read as the reverse complement.
TCATAGCGACCCTATGAACGAAAGGCCTGAGCACTGTTCATAGAGTTTCTAGAGGCAAGCCATTTCAGAAGTGGATTCCACTCCTGATTCCAAGCGAGATAAACAATACTGAGAAAAAATACATTTAAAAAAATAGAATATCTGAAATCAGATATAATTAATTCTATTGTCACTAACTGTGAGAACATGGACAATTGATTTAACCTCTAAAATCATCTCTTCTTTTGTTTCAGCTGACAGAAAAAAAAAAGGATACTTTCAGAGACTTTTAAAATTAACAGTTCTAACATACTTATTTACTTTCCCACGTCCATAATCAAAACTCAGACTTTCTGTCATCAATCATCAAGTTGGAACCAACTCATAACTGACACCCAACCTCCCACCCCCTCAGCACCTCCCCCCCCATTGGATTTCCAAGGCTTCAAATAGCACGAGAAGAGATTACACATCTTCCTTTCAAGGAACCAACCACTAATGGAGTCCAACCACCAGAGAATGTCAGCCTTTGGTTACAACTCCCTATAAACTAATACCACCAGAAGTGCTATTCAAATGTTCTTTATCTGTTCTTTTACTGACTCCTCTCTCATAATATTGGCCTCTTTCTTGTCTTGTACCTTTTATGATCTTTTTCTCCTTGGGGGCCTTTGCACTAGCTGTTTTCCTGTGCTTAGAGGGCTCAATCCCAAAAATCTTTTTGTGGCTGACCTCTCATTCACTTGCAGCCCAAATCTCTTCTACTCAAAGAGAGCTCCCATACTCCCATTTTTGGCCCATCATCTTCAACGCTCTTACTGCCATGTGAGTTCATCTTAATATTTATTAGGTGTGTTATTTGTTAATTGTTCCCCTTATATACCAAACAGACAGTCTCCATGACAGGAGAGAAATTGAACGCCTCATTCACTGTCAGATCAATAGAGTGTTCAGAGCAGTGGAGATTTGAACACCCACAGAAGTAAATGATCAGCTTATCATTTAAAATGGTCCACCACAGTAGGCGGTGAAAGTAGATTAAAGAAGACAAAGTTCTAGTGGGGCAAGGTGGTAGCACAATTCAATTAAGGTATTTCAGAGACCTAAATTGACTCCATTACTAACTATAATGTTATGGATATATGTGATCTTGGTGTACAAATGCCCTCTTATGTGAAAGCACCTTGACAAAGACACAATGCCATGAATGTGGGCCATCTGACACTTCATAAGTGAATCTCTTATCCACATTGCTTCACTAATGTTTAATCTTAATAACTAGAAAACTATTATATTGGTTTGAGTAATTCTTTAAATAAATTCTTAATGAGACTATTGCACAATGGTTAAATGACTAACTTCTAGCCAAAAATTCAGCCATTAAAACTCACCAAACATTCTGTGAAAGAGAAGACCTAATGATTTGTTTTTGTGAAGGTTATAGATTAAGACACCCTAAAAAACTGTTCTGCTCTGTCATATAGGATTTCAGTGAGCTAAAATTGACTTAATGGTACACAACAATGGTGGAATTCCAGTTAATAAATTGAAAAATCTTTTACATAATATACTTAATCAGTACAAATATTTTCTACATTTAAAAATATTTGTGCTGATTCCAGATCATCATACTATACTATTTTGATCTTTTTTCAGTCCTCATTATTGTGGATCGAATTGTGTCTCTCAAAAACATGTTTATTTCCTAACCCATGTACCTGTGAATGTGACACTATTTGGAAACAGGGTTTTTTCTTCTTTTTCAATACTAAGAGTGGGTGGATCTTAAACATAAGCCCTTCTGATTGGTGCCTGCTGAGTGAAATATCTCACTTACAAACAGACAAATACTGCATAATGCCACTGTTTTTTTAAAAGAGGATTGACATAGGGGTTGAGGGGGGCAGACTGGGAAACAGGAGATAAATAATGTATACTGCACTGAAACAGATGAGGGAAAGAACTGTTTAAAAGGGATATATGATTAGGTATTATTGTCATAGCAGAAGTCCAGAATGAAGGTAACATTGTGGAGTGGGCTTGGACGGAGGGATTGTATAACAATGAAAGAGTTTTTCTTTAACTTTTCAAAGAGAAGAGCAAATTGGGAGGGAGAGATGGGCAGGGAGAAAAGTGCAACAATGAATAAACAGAAATCCAAAGTCTCTGTGAACTTTCATTAAAATTAATAATTAAAAATTTAATTTTTTTCCAAAAAAAAGCTAAGCAGACACAGAAACACATACACAGGACTAAGAAACGATGCTGGCCAAAGAATGACTAGAAACCCCCAGGGTTGCTAAAGTCAAAAGAGATGAGAAACCAATAGAGAGTCTAGTCCTACTGACACCCCGAGTTCAAATTCTTAGTCTCCAAAACTATGAGACAATAAATTCCTGCTCTTTAAAGTCACTTGCTTCATGTTATTTTGCTATAGCAGCCATAGAAAACTAAGACACTCATCCATCTATCATCTGGTCCACCCTTCTCTCTATTGTGCATGTTCTCCACATATTTCATAAGCATAACCTCTGTATTTGTTTCCATCCAAACAAATGAGGCTTTTTAAGCAAATGAAGAGTGTTGACACTTTTCATACATACCAATGTCTTCATCTCTCAGCTCAATATCCACTCAAATACAGTAGAATTTTTTTTATTTCTTTATAGAAAACATTTGGGGAAAGTTAATTTATATAAGAATAATATATAAATCCTGTATATTCTGTCTACCTGCATTGCACATACAGACAGGTTGTATCAAAGCCTCAGGGCAGCCATAATAGCCCGCTAGGAATGAGGTTACAACATACACCCAGTGACATCAGCCATTCTATGGGTGTTAAATTGAGCTGTAATTGCACCAGACACATGAGATACTCAGTATTGCAAAGTGAAAGTCATTATTATTATTATTATTATTATTATTATTACAAAGTGAAAGGTAAACAACAGAGGCCCAAAAGAAGAAATTATTATCTTCCTTCAAGTAATTCATTTTTATATTATTAGCAGGATATTGCCCATCCTTCTTCTACAGACCAGCTAGCTGGTGGATTAAAACTGTTTTCCTTCAAAATTGCAGTGCAGCACCTTACCAGTAGGCCACGAGAGCCCCCTTTAACGGAGCACTGTGGTTCAAATTCAAGTTCAGATACTGTCATTTCATCATTACTGCTTTTAGCTACCATGAAGCTACAGGTGTCAGGGAGGAAATTGCATAGCTCCCAAGATTTCTGCTCTGCTGCTGAACTCACTGGATTCTGCTGCCTGATGCCACAGCACTACTCTAGTCTTCTAGACTCTCTTGCCATCAGGATACCCAGGGAACACACTCCTATGGTAAAAGTGAAAGAAAGGTTATAGCCCCTGCAGAGGTATACTCTGTCATCTCACCCTGCATAAGTAAATGTTATAGGTCTTTTAGCTGTACTGGAAAGCCTCCTGGCAGTAGGCACTCCTTGCATGGGACACATTTGGGCCTTTTCCCTACATGAGCAAGTGTTACACATCTTAGCCCCACCATCAAGCTTCCTGCCCAAAGGTGCTCAGGTCTCACTCCATGCCACCTTGCTCTGGAGGCTGACAAGTTCACTGCTCCTGTCTCTCAACATCCTATGCCATTTTAGTGTTACATTTCTTTCTTCTGGGTCTAGCAGGCTCTTAGCACAGGCACCTTAGGTCAGTGGTCAAAAGGATGCACTATATTCCATATTCTATTTTATAGCAGTGAGATCTTCCTGAACCTTTGTGGGACTATTCCTTAGATAAACAGTTTTAAGGCATAGTTCTTCCAGCAGGACCACAAAGGACCAATTCCCTTGGTGGGCCATAAGTAACTCAATTTGCATAGTCCAAGTTAATTCTTTTTGGCGAATTAGCAGACCATGTCTACAAAGGCCATCTAAAAGCAATTCACTGCATCTTGTAGAATAAACCTTGAGAATACCATCCCTTTTTATAGAAAAGTCTCAGTTTGGGTGATCTAATCACACTTCTCAATCTTGTCCATAAGGCTATGATTAGAGAACTGATCACTGTTGGTCGTTGTGTTAAATCTAGACTAAGAATACAATACCAACTGTGAATACTCACTACACTATATACCACCCTAGATGAATGTAGCACTGAATAAAAGTGACCAAAAAAATCCTATCCTCTTGGAACAAATATTCCAAAGGAATGGCTTACTAGTAGCACTTAAGTTCTAGGGGGTTTTTTTCCTATCATCTTTAATTTGATCTAATTAGCCTTTCCTAGTCAGACTACATTGAAAAGCCCATGTTATTTTCTTATATTTGCACTTAATACCTGTATCTCATTCTCATTTATGTCCTTTTAAAAATTCTGAGGTCAATGAACACTTCTGAGATGGAGGCATTTATTTCTTTTGATGTCATCCCATCTGCATACTATTCCTAAACCCAGCTTGGACCGAGAGCTCTGCCCCCAGTCCTAGACTTTCCTTTTATTGGCAGTTACTTGGACAAATTATTCAACCTCTTACATTCTGCTTTCTCATCTATAAAATATGAATAACTCAATGTACTGCAAAGCACAGTTATGAAGAGTAACGGAGCTGACTGATGTAAAACACTTAGCAAAGTGCCCCGCAGATAGGATGCCTTCAGTATTTATTTATATGAGCCCTAATCTTGTTTTATGCTTTCATTATGAGTCTCCAATCATATTTTCAGATCTATTAGTGATAGACAAATAAGTAAGCATCATCTTGGCATGTAAACCTAATGTGAAGCTTTCAAGTATAGCTCTCAGGGGAGCTCTGATGACATAGTGGAAAGGAGTTGTGCTGCCAACCCAAAAGTATGCATTTCAAATCCACAAGCTGCTCTGTGGGAGAAAGATGGGAAATCTCTTTCTAACAATTTATTGCCTGTAAAACCCACTGGAATATGAAACCCAAGCATTCTTTCTCATAAGTACAGCCAGAATATGCCCACAGAGGTGAAAAAACACTCTAGGGCATGAATCACATAGAGACTGCAACAATGGACTCAAGCAGAGCAACAATTTTGAGCCAAGAAGTGTATTGTTCTGTTGCACATAGGGTTGTATTGGTTAAAACTGACTTCATGTCACCTAACATGTCCAAAGAAAGTCCACTTGGAAGTGAATCAACTAGAAAACAAACAAACAGATATACAAACCACTGGAGGCTCAGCTATGAGTCCTTTACAACTCTGTGGTACATAACAACAAAAATATAGTTCTGTAGACCAATGACTGAGGAGTAATGATGTCAGTCAGTTTGAGGACTAAGGTGAGTCTGATTTAGGCTGTTTTTCTGATCATTTGATATGTGTCTTTAGAGCTGGACAATAAATAAGGATGACAGAAAAATAATCGATGCCTTTGAGCTGTGGTGTTGGAAAAGAGCACTCAACATTCCACGGATGGCCAAGAGAACAAACAGGTTTTGGAAAGGGTGTAGATAGATGAAGGGTTCTTTGAAGGAAAGAATGATGAGGCTTTGCCTCACAAACTTTGGACATGTTACTTGGAGGGGTTACTCCTCGGAGAAGGACATGATGCTGGGAAGCGTGGACAGTCAGCAAAGGAGAGGAAGACTCTCAACCAGGTGGATTGACATGATGACTGCCACAGTGGGCTCTTGTGTGTCAGGAAGTACGAAGATGGCATGGGATCAAACAGGATTCAGATCATTTGTTCATAGGGTCACTATGAGCCCTACTTGACTCAACAGCATCTACCAACAACAATGGTCCAAAAAGGAAGCTTCACTGCAATCCCAAAGGCACATAGTTCAAATCCACCAGCTGCTCTGTGGGAGAAGGATGGACAATCTTCCCCCATGCAATTTACTGCCTCTGAAAACCTGCTGAAAGGTCAGCTATGTTCTAACTCAACAGTACTCAACAACAACAATAGATCAAAAATAATTATTGAAAATTTATGGGGTGCGTATACAAAAGAGCTCTGGTCACATAGTGTATAGTATGGTGTGTTGCTAATCCAAAAATTACCAGTTTAATACCATGCTTGGGGGAAAAGATGAGCAAATTCCTCTGTGAAGATTTAAAGCCTTGGAAATCCCTTTGGAAGGATGCTTAGTCAGACTCAACCCGACAGCGGTGGGTTAGGTTTTGAGGGTTTTTTTTAATAACACTGTACTAGTGATTATAATGATACAGTAGGAAGAATCTATTCACAAATATACATTTATATTGAGAAATATAAATGGCACTTTAGCTAACTTTTTTAAAATTAAACTTGAGAAGCAAGATATTCCTCTTTTGTTGGAGTACAGTTTCATATCGCAATATTGGGAAATCCTTTTCTATTTTCAGGATTGGAGATTAATCTTCCCCTCTCCCCAGTCTACCCCTCAAAAGCCAAAAAATTGCATCAAATCAATTTGAACTCATAGTAATCCTATGAGATTAACTGAAACACAATTAAAAAGAAAAAAAAAAAAGTTTCCCTTAAAAGTGTTTCCAGAGGGGGAAAAAAACCCTAAAACCTTATGTATGAAAAATTTAAAGCAATGTTTTACACAAATATACAACAATTTTCTGTAGATCTTATTTACAAACCATTTTTTAGGTTGAGATAAGGAAAGCTGATCTCAATAATAATCTCATCATTTATTTTTAATGTCTTTTTTATTTGCATTATTTCAACAAATTAGCTCTAAAGGAGAATTTGGTAAATGTTTTCCAAACACTTACTAAAGTTCTGCATTTAAAATACTACACACAAAAAAAATATAAGTACTTTCATGTAGAAAATAAAAATCATTATACTGTACAATCAAGTCAGAATCAACCCAAAGCTGCTCCTCCACTGGGTTGTCAGAGGCGGTAAATTGCATGCAAAGAGAAAGGCCCATCTTTCCCTGCAGAGTGACTGGTGGATTTGAAAAGTGTTTGGGTTGACAGTCCAACTCCTTATTACTACGCTTCTGGAAAATCATTGTGAGAGAAGGAAATGATTAACATCTAATAAGCAAGAAACTGTTTGTAACTAGAACAGAGGTAAGCAAACCTACGAACCAAATCTGGTCTGTTGTCTGATTTTATAAACATATCCAGTACTTGCCAGCTTTCTTGTTGCAATGATGAGGAAGCGAGAAGGTGAAGCCGGAATGCTCCTTGGAGTGAAAGATTCTGAAGCTTCATCTGACATACTTTGGGCATGTAGCAAGGAGGGACCGGTCTTTGGAGAGGGACATCATGTTTGTGAGAGCGGAGGGGCAGCGAAGGAGAGAAGACCTTCGATGAGAGGGATCGATTCTGTGAGTGGAGTGGTGGGGAGTAAGTGCGTTTGAGATGGCGAGGTTGGCACAGCATAGAACGGCGTTTGGAGCTCTTGTACATAGGGTTGCTATGAGTCTCAAGTGACTCGATGGCACATAATAACAACAACAGTCTTTCACAGAGAAAAATTGCTGGTGCCTGCTTTTTATAAAACTTATTTTATAGCTAAAGAAGAGGACAGCCTCAGAATAAAATACTCTTTACTAGTCTTCACAGCCAAATCAAATTGAAGGACTAAGAGTACAGGCAAAATCTTTAAACTTCATTGTTACTCTGATAACTCACAGGCCAGGTGGCTTGAATCCACCAGGAGCTCAGAGTTAGATAGGTAATCTCCCCCCATGTGATTTACAACTTCAGGAATCCACTCAGGCGTCAATTGTAAGTTAGCTCCAATTCCAAGGTAACAAGCTTTATATTGTAAAAAAAGCTTCAAGGAAATAGCCAAGGATAAAAATAGAGTTAGTGAGTTTTGTCCCTACGTCTTCCTGGCATTCTAATTATTGTTGTTAGGTGAGACTCGTAGCTAGTCTATGAACAACAGATTTGAACCTTGTGCTAGCCTGCACCATCCTCACCATTTCTCTCAAGCTCAGGCCCAAAGCATTACTCACTGTGTAAATTCATTTCATTGAGATCATTTGAACCCACCAACTGCTCTACAGATAAAAGATGAGTAGTCTCCTTTTGTGCAATTTGTTGCTGATGCTAGGTACAATGGAGGTGCGCACACCTTATATCAACTCTATGAACAGCAGATCTGAACCCTGGCCTATCCTGCACCATCCTCATCCCTGGCACACTTGAGCCCATTGCAGCAATCAATGTATCAATTCACCTTGCTGAATGTCTTTGTCTCTTTGACTGATCCTCCACCTTTCCAAGCATGGTGTCACTTTCCAAGGAATAACATTTTTAACAACATGCCCAAAGTATGTGAAGCAAATCTTCACTATCCTTGCCTCTAAGGAGCACTCTGAATCTTCACCCTGAAACCTACAGCATCCCCTTTCAGCAGGAAGTAGCTAAGAGAATACGCC
>NW_006399828.1:14584297-14592712 GCF_000299155.1 Elephantulus edwardii | reverse complement strand
AAAACAAAGATTCACAACACTATGCCAAATGGCAGCATTTTGATAGGTGGAGAAGAGATTGAGATTGTTGACAATTTCATCTTGCTTGGTTCTACAATTAACACTCTTGGCACCAGAAGTCAGGAATTCAAAAGAAGGATTGAATTAGGGAAATCTACTGTCAGGGACATCTCCAAAGTGCTTAAGAGCAAAGATATCAGTCTAGTGACTAAGGTGCACCTGATCCAGGCCGTGATCTTCACAATGACTTGCTATGTATGCATCAGACAGCTGGATAATGACAAAGGATAATAGAAGAAGAACTGATGCCTTTGAGATGTGGTGCTGGAAAAGAGTATTGAATATATACTGCCAAGAGAGCAAACAGGTCTGTCCTGGAAAGGGAGAAACCAAGCTGCTCCTTGGAGGCATGCATTTTGAGACTTCATTTCACATACTTTGGTCATGTAGCCAAGAGGGGTCAGTCTTTGGAAATGGATAGCATGCTTGGAAATATCAAGGGACAGCACATGAGAAGAAGACTCCAGATGAAATGGATTGACTTAATAACTGGGGTAATGAGAGTGGGTTTGTCAGAGACAGTGAGATTGGCTCAGGATAGAGCAGGCTTCAAAGCTATTGTACCTGGGGTCACTATGAGTCACAAGCACTCGATGGCACATGACAACAACATCTCCATTTATCATGAAGTTGCCTACTGACCCAGTGGTGAGTAATTTCATTTGTTTCTATGTTGAAATAAATTCATATTCGAGACTGTATGTAGTCCTTAATCTTCCACAGCAAGCATTTCATAACTTCTTCACTTTCAGTAACCAAGGCTGTGTAATCCGTATTATGCAGAAGGTTGATAGATTTTTTTCCAATCCTGATGCCACATTCTTCTTAATAAAATTCAGCTTCTTCAATGATTTGCTGAATATACAGATAGAATTGGTATGGAGAAAGGATTCAACCTTAATGCATACCTTTCTTGATTTTAAACCACCATACAGTGTTCTCTTGCTCAGTTCAGAAAATAGCTTCTTAGTCAAGGTATAAGTTTGGTATAAACATAATTAAGTGTTCTGAAATTTCCAGTCTTATCAATGTTAACCATACTAGGTTGTGATCAACACAGCCAGATGCCTTTGCATAGTCAATAAACACAGATAAACAGTCTTCAACTATTCTTTGCTTTCAACAATAATATCCCTGGTGCCACAGTCTCTTACAAACCCCATTTGGACTTCTTGCCATTTTCTGTCTATCAGAACAGAGCAAGGGAACACTGCATGGTTCAAAATTGGGAAGGGCATACGCCAGGGATGCATCCTATCTCCATACCTTTTCAACCTATATGCAGAACAGATTACCCAGGAGGCTGGGCTCTATGAGGAGAAATGTGGGGTCAGGATTGGTGGACGATTTATCAACAATCTGAGTTATGCGGATGACACAACTCTGCTTGCTCAAACTGAAGAGGACCTGAAGCGCCTGCTGAAGAGTGTCAAGGACTGCAGCCTACAATATGGATTGAGGCTCAATGTCAAGAAGACAAAGATTCTCACCAGTGGACCAATTGGCAGCATCAGGATGGATGGTGAAGAGATTGAGATTGTACACAGCTTTAGTTTGCTTGGCTCCATAGTCAACACTCTTGGCACCAGCAGCCAGGAAATTAAAAGGCGCATTGCCATGGGAAAGTCTGCTGTTAGGGACCTCTCCAAAGTGCTGAAGAGCAGTGGTGTCTCTCTGGAGACTAAGGTGCGTCTGATACAGGCCATGGTCTTCGCAATCACCTGTTATGCATCAGAGAGTTGGACAATGACCAAGGAGGATAGAAGGAGAACTGATGCCTTTGAGCTGTGGTGCTGGACAAGAGTATTGAGAATACCATGGACTGCTAGGAAAACAAATAGATTTGTCCTGGAGAGGGTTAAACCAGGTGGCTCCTTGGAGGCAAGGATTCTGAGGCTCCGTCTAACTTACTTTGGACATGTAGTGAGGAGAGACCGGTCCTTAGAGAAGGACATCATGCTTGGGAGGGTGGAGGGACGGCGCAGGAGAGGAACGCCCTCTATGAGGTGGATTGATTCAGTGACTGGGATAATTGGGATGGGAGTGTCAGCGACAGTGCGATTGGCACAGGACAGAGCGGAGTTTAGGGCTGTTGTACACAGGGTCGCTATGAGTCGCAGGCGACTTGACGGCACATAACAACAACAACAACATCCTGGTCTAGCTGGTTTTTAATAATCTTCAGCAATGTCTTTCTTGAATGTGGTATTAATGATATGTTTGATGATTTGCACATTCTATTAGATCACCTCTCTTGGGATTGAGAACAAATATAGACTATTTCAGTTAGTTGACAAAGTAGCTGTCTTCCAAATTTCCTGACATAGACTGGTGAGAATGTCCAGGACTGTCTCTTGTTATTTGAGACATGTCAATTGGTATCCCCTCTATTCCTGGGGCCTTGTTTTTTGCTAATACCTTCAATGCAGCTTACACTTCTTTCATCACCTTTGGCTCTTTAACATATACTACTTCCTTAAGCCGAAGAGAGCAGCAGTGGAAACCCCACCATGGTTTTCCAAAGGACAATACACCCCTGTGCTATTTTATCCAGGTACTTCCACCTTTGAAACTTCCTGACCTGAAACTCTGCAGAGAAGGATTGGAATTTTTTTAAATTATATTTTATTAATTTTAATGAACATTTACAGAGATTTTGTATTTCCATTCATTCAATGTTGCACTTTTCTCCCTGCTGCCGCCCCAGTTCACTCTTCTCTTTGAAAAGAAAAACGAAATATTCCTTCACTGGTATACAATCCTCCCATGCCCTCACCCCCCCCCCCAGTACACTTCACTATGCAGCCTTCTGATTGGAATTTCTTAAGCTAAGGGAAGCAGCGGTTTACCCGCCACGGTTTTTCATGGGACAATACACCCCTACACCCTCTGATCCGAGTTTTCAGCCCATAGGCCTTAAGGCCAAGAGGCAAGCACTAATATGCAGGTCCCTGTCAGAGCATCACCTTCCCCTGGGGCGTTACAAAATTAAAACAGCCTAACATCTACCAAGAAAAGCTTCACATAATGTCAAGAAATCAGCAGGCAGACTCAAACATGAATAAACAGAAAGCAGAGTGTGCTGTAGACCCAGTGAATACCCCAGAGATAGAGAACCAGAAAAATGTTTATATGGAGTTATTTGAATAGCTGTAGAAGAAGGTGTAAGTGATGGAAGAAACAATGTAAGCCATTAAGAAAGCAAATGCAAAAAAGAATAGAAACGATAGCTAAAGAGGGATAAGAATTTAGAAAATTATCAAAAGACAGAGAGGATACAGCCAGCATATTACTAGAAATACCAAAAATTCACAAAAATTCAATGCAATTTATTTTATTTTATTTTATTTTATTTTTTGCAGTGCAATATTAAGACAGAGAGGGCAGGCATGACCAACACTCCAGAGGGACAAAAAAGGAGACCAGACGAGATGGAATGGTGAGCTGAGAGACAAAAAACCTGAATGGAAACATAATAGAAGAAAAATCAGAGATGAGATGTGAAAGAAAAAATAGAATCATGTGGGATGACATAAAAAGGAACAACATACTTATGATTGGAATTCCAGATCATGAGAGGGATAAAGAAATCACAGAAAATATTGTCAAAGAGTTTAGAAGAAAACTTCCCAGGTATTATTAAAAACAGAGAATTCCACTTACAGGAAGCTCAGCGAACACCAAACAGACTAGACCTAAAAAAGAAAACCACCAAGACATATAATAGTTTAATTCTCCAAAATAAAAGAATGCTAAAAGAAGCATGAGAAAAAAAGAATTACCTGCAACGGAGAAATAATTAGATTAAGTTCTGATTTCTCAGCAGAAACCAGGTAAGCAAGAAGATGATGAGATGGCATATACAGAAAATAAAAAGAAAACATTTGCCAGCTGAGAATATTTTTATCTAGCAAAGCTTTCAAACATGAAGGAGAAATAAGGTCATTTGCAAAAAAGAAGAAACTTAAGGAATTTGTGAAAACAATACCACCTCTATAAGAAATTTTAAGGAAAGTCTTTCATACAGAGACACCAAAGGAAAGTGGATGGACCATACTAAGCAGAAATAATAGAAAAATAAACACAGCAAAATGGCAGCAAAAAAACCCGCAAAAAACAAAAAGCCCTCACCTGTCAATAATCAGACTTAATGTGAATGGATTAAATGCACCAATTAATAAAAAAAAAAACACCAAAAAGTAGCAGAACAAGTAAAAATAACAACCACAAAAAAAACCCACCAAAAAAAACCTCAACACAACCAAAAAAAAATCCCCATCGATATGTTTCCTACAAGAGAGACAACCATGAAATGATGAGAGAGAGAAACTAAAAATCAAAGGCTGGAGGAGATTTGTACACCAATGTTCATAGCAGCATTATTCACCATAACAAGAACATGGAAACAGCCCAAATGTCCAAACACAATTGAATGGATTAAGAAATTATGGGACATTCACACGATTGAATACTGCACAGCATTCAGGAACAATGATTTTGAAAATCACTACCTAACTTGGGAGGGACTGGAAAGCATTATGCTAAGTAAACTAGTTCAGTCCAATAAGGAAAAATACTGGGAATAATGGTACAAGACCATTATTGTAGAAATAAAAAGATAACTAATATATAAGGATCCAAGGGGGAAAAGGGAGAACAGAGAGGTGAGGACTGGGAAAGGGGGCCGATTATCATAGGGTCACAAAATTTGATGGGTAGAGAGAGGAGTGGGTAAAAGAAATGGGAAAGATCTGATGTGAAATCAATATATACAAACTTTATAAGTAAACCAATACAAAACAAAAATTTCATTTAAAAACAAATCAAAAGCTGGGAAAAAATATGCCAAGCAAATGGCATTCACAAAATAGCAGGAGTGGCAATACTGACGTCTGATAAAACAGACTTCAGCATGAAAACCACCTAAAAGAAAAGCAAGGACACTATATTATGATTAAAGGCACCAAGAAAACATGTTCAAAGGGATCAAGTAGAAATACCCTTGGTCAACATTCAGGCACCAAATGATAGACCTGCAAAATACATAAAACAATAGTTAACAGAATTGAAGAAAGGAACAGCACCACAATAGTGTTAGGAGATACCATTCTAACCAAAGGATAGACCAACTGAAAAGAACCTTAACAAAGATGCCAAACTATACAATCAGCCAACTTGACCTTGTTAATGTATTCAGGATACTGTCCCCAACTAAAAGTCAATTTATTCTTAAGTGCGTATTGTATGTGTTTTCCCCTTCCACAAGTAGGTGTCCGCTGGCTGGACTTCTGCTTACAAGGACTCAAGGGTGGAGAGTCTATTTGGTTTATCATAGTTAAACAGCATTTGTTGGGCATGTCTAAAAATCCGTACGAATTTTAAATTTATCGATGTTAGGATGAACATTTTGTTTGTTTGGTTGGTTGGTTGGTTGGTTGGTGGTTTTTTTTTAGGTTTTATTTTTTCCCTTTTTTATTATTATTGTTAAATTTTATTTGTTTTAATGAACATTTACAGAGATTTTGGGTTTTCATTCATTCATTGTTGCACAGGATGAACATTTTTTAAGTGGTTTAGCAGTCATTTGTTTATTTGCTATACTGAATAATTTGGAGTTGCTGTGATGCTGAACACTGTGTCATAGTTGCTGTGTCAAATATCATAAGGGTTACCCATTATTAAGGACAGTATTTGGAAGAGCTTCCAGACTGATTAAAGTTTGGAAGCAGGCATGGCATCCACTTCCTAAACCAGATGCCTAGGGAAACTCTATGAACATAGAGAAATCCTGTTAATTGTAGAACAGAGTTCAGGTATTTTGTTTGTAGGGTTGCTATGAGTTATATTCGACCTGATGGCCCTTAACCACTGCTAAGTGAGACTATTGTTATATTTTGGAGAAACATTCAACCACTGCTAAGTGAGACTATTATACATCACTCTTTGTCAATTTGCTCTACTGACACAATTTGGGTTTGTTGTGATACTGAACCTTGTGCCACTGGGGTGTCAAATGCGATAACGGTTTCCCAATGTGGATAGGGTTTGGTGGAGCTCCCAATTGTAAAACAGGTTTGGAAGCCGGAGTGGCATCCACTTCCTAAACCACATAACTATGGAAAACTCTATGAACTTGGAGAAATGAGAGTTATAGAAAGGTCTTTTGTTCATAGAGTCACTGTGAGTTGTGCTCGACTTGACAGCAACCAACAAATCAACAAAACATGGTACATTCTCCAGAACTGGTCATATAACAGGACAAGCAAGTGTAAACAAATTTTAAAACATTGAAATAATACAAAGTATCTCCTCAGACCACAGTGCCATAAAACTAGAAATTAAGAACAAGACAATAAAGCTTATAAAACCATCAATGTGGAAGTGAAATAACACCCCCCTTCTAGAACACTACAACTATAGAATAAAGAATGACATTAAAAACTTCCTTAAAAAGGGAGCTCTGATGGCCTAGTGGCAAGAAACTCCACTGCAATCCCAGAGGTACATGGTTTGAATCCACCAGATGCTCTGCTGAAGGAGGGGCAATCTCCTCCTGTACCAGTCAGATTCAATTTGACAGTAGACACAGACACAAAATAATAAATTAAATTAAAAAATAAACAAAAAGCTCCTAAAAAAAGGAAAATGAAAATACAACATACTAAAACTGCATCTGGGATGCAGCAGCTAAGGTAGCCCTAAGGGGTTAGCTGATGGCAATAGGCAAACACATAAAAAAGAAGAAAGATGTAAAATCAATGATTTAACTCACCTCCATCAACTCAAAAAAGAACAGCATTCTAATCCCACAGCTTCAAGAAGAAGGTAAATTATAAGGATGATAGCTAAAATCAATAAGATAAACAACAGAAAAACAACTGAAACCGCCAACAAGACCAGAGTTGATTTTTCAAAAGGATCAATAAAATTGACAAACTATTGGCAAATTTAACAAAAGAGAAAAAAAGAGAGAAGACACAAATAATTTTAGGAAGAAATTATAGAAGTTACATTACAAAAGAATCAGATAGAATTAAATCTATAATATCAGAATATTATACAAAGCTATGCTGCGATAAATTTGAAAACCTAGAGGAAATAGACAAATTCCTTGAAACTTATTCCCTGCCCAGATAAACATGGACAGATATAGAACACTCAAACAGACCCTTCTAAAAAAAGAAGACATTTAGCAAATCATGAAAAGACTTCCTTACAAAAAAAGTCCTGAACCTGATGTCTTCATGGCTGAATTCTACAAAACACTGAGAGAAGATCTATCATCCATTCTACATAAATTATTTTAAAAAATAAGAAAAGAAAGAACCTCTCAGGGTCATTCTATGTTGCAGACATAACTCTAATACAAAAGCCAAGCAAAGATATTAACAAAAAAGGAAACTACAGACAAATATCTCTCATGAATATAGATGCAAAAATCCTTTACAAAATCCTGACCAATAGAATAAAACAATATACACAAAAAAATAATTCATCATGATCAAATCAGATTCACAACAGTTATGCAAGGATGGTCCAACATAAGAAAAACAATCAATTCACCATCTTACCAAAGCAAATAATAAGACCCACCTGTGCCTTTGACAAATTCAAACACTACTTACTGATTCAGACACTCAACAGAATAGGAATAAAAGATAATTTCCTTGGCATAATGAAAAGCATATATGCAAAACCAAGAACCAATATCATTCTCAATGGAAAAAAGCTAAAAGAATTCTCCTTGCAAACAGACCAGACAAGGATGCACACTGTCAACACTCCTATTCAATATTGTATTGGAAGTACATGCTAGGGAAATACAACTACAGAAGGAAATAAAAGACATCCAGATCTACAGAGATGGTTAAACTGTCACTATATTCAGATGATATGATAGTGTCCACAGAAAACCCAAAGGACTAAAACAAACAAAAAAAAACTGTTAAAGCTAATGAACCAATTCAGTACAGTGTTAGGATATAAAAACAATTACAAAAGTCAGTGGGATTCCTCTACAGGAACAAAGAAAACACAGAGAAGGAATGCAAGAAACCAATAGCACTTACAATAGCCAATCACAAATTGAGATCATTAAAAAGAAACATAACTAGAGACACAAGAGACCTTTAAAAAGAAACTACAAAACACTTCTGGGAGAAACAATAAAAGACCTAAATAAATTAGAAAAATTTCCTTGCATACAGATAGGAAGACTCAATATAGTGAAAATGACAATCCTACCAAAAGCAAGATTAGGTATTATTGTCAGGAGAAATGTGGGGTCAAGATTGGTGGAAGATCTATCAACAATCTATGTTATACAGATGACACAACCCTGCTTGCTGAAACTGA
>NW_006399828.1:14574709-14580515 GCF_000299155.1 Elephantulus edwardii | reverse complement strand
AAGAAGAAAATGAAAAGGTAATACAACTTCCAGCCAAAAAAAGTCCTGGACCAGGCAGCTTTATAAGTGAATTTTATCAAGCATTCACAGAAGAATTGTCACCAATCCTACATAAACTATTTCAGGAAATAGAAAAAGATGGAATTCTCCCAGACTCATTCTATGAAGCAAACATGAGCTTGATATCAAAACCAGATAAAGATATTACCAAAATAGAAAACTATAGGCAAATATCTCTCATGAACATAGATGCAAAAATCCTGAATAAAATCTTGGCCAATAGAATCCAATGATACATAAAAAAAATATAATTCACCGTGACCAAGTGGGATTCATAACAGGTATGCAAGGATGTTTCAACATAAGAAAATCGATCAATGTAATTCATCACATTAACAAAGCAAAGAACAAGAACCACATGATCCTATCAGTTGATGCAGAAAAGGCTTTTGACAAAATCCAACACCCTTTCCTGAGTAAAACACTGTACAAAATAGGATTAGAAGGGAATTTCTTCAACATAGTAAAAAGTATATACACAAACCCAAGAGCCAACAATGTTTTCAATGGAGAGAGATTAAAGGTATTCCCCTTGAGAACAGAAACTAGGCAAGGATGTCCACAGTCACCTCTCCCATTCAAAATTGTATTGGAAGTCTTAGAAATAGTAATAAGGCAAGAGAAGGAAATAAGAGGCATCCAAATTGGCAAAGTGGAAGTAAATTTATCTCTATTTTATGCAGATTATGTAATACTATACTTAGAAAACCCTAAAAACTCAGCAAGAAAACTACTGGACATAGTTGACTAATTCAGCAAAGTGACAGGATACAAGATCAACATACAAAAATCAATTGGATTTCTCTACAGTAACAAACAGAAGACAGAACTGGAGCTGAGAAAGCAATATCCTTCACAATAGCTAATCACAAGATTAAGTACTTAGGAGTAAACCTAACCAGAAGCACAAAGGATCTATTAAAAGAAAATTTAAAAACATTATTACAAGAAACAAAAAGAGAATGAGAGAGGTAGAAGAATATCCCCTGCTCATAGATAGGAAGACTCAATATTGTGAAAATTACAATACTACCAAAGGCAATTTACACATTCAATGCTATCCCAATACAAATGCCAATTCCATTCTTCAATGAGAAGGAAAAGGCAATCTCCAATTTCATTTGGAATGGAAAGATACCCAGAATAAGCAAAGCCTGTTTTAAAAAGAGAAACAAGGTAGGAGGCCTCTCACTCCCGGATTTCAAATCCTACTACACTGCCATGGTTGTCAAGAAAGCGTGGTACTGGTACAATGACAGACACACAGATTAATGGAATAGAATTGAGAATGTGGAAATCAGCCGATCTACCTATGGTCAACTGATTTTTGACAAGGAGATGAGATCAGTTAAGTGGGGAAATGACAGCCTTTTTAACAAATGGTGTTGGAAAAATTGGAAAACTATCTGCAGAAGACTCAAGCAAGATCCACACCTCACTCCATACACAAAAACCAATTCAAAGTTGATTATGGACCTAGAACTAAAACCAAGGACTATAAATTTCATTAAAGCAAAGCTTGGAAGAACTCTAGATATCCTAATCCACTACATCAACAGTATTCCAAGCATCCTGGAATATCTACAACCAGGAGAGGATAAACTAAATTAATGGAACCTTGTAAGAATCTCTATGAACATCCAAAAACATCTCCAAAGGGGTCAAAAGAGAAGCCACAGATTGGGGAAAATATATTTTATAATGGCATGTCACACAAGGGACTTAAATCTAGAATTTATAAAATACTAGAGCACCACCACAAGATAACGGTAAATAACCCAATTAAAAAATGGGCACAGGATATAAGCAGACACTTCACAAAATAAGACATTCAGATGGCAAACAAACACATGAAGAAATGTTCAAAATCCCTTGCTCTATGAAAGATGCAAATCAAAGCATCTATGAGGTATCATGTCACCCCAGTAAGAACAGCAAAATTTAATAGAACAGCAAACATCAAATGCTGCCACAGTTGTGGAGAAACTGGAAGCCTTATTCACTGTTGGTGGGAGTGTAAAATGGTGCAACCACTATTGAAGGCTGTATGGCACTTTCTCAAAAAGTTGCAATTAGAACCATCATTTGACCCAGCAATTCCACTACTGAGAATTTACCCTAAAGAAACCATAATTGCCACCCAAGCAGATATATGCACCCCCATGTTTATTGTGGCTTTGTTTGCAATAGCAAAGAACTGTAAACAACCCAAGTGCCCATCAACAAATGAATGGATAGAGAAGCTCTGGTATATTCACACAATGGAATACTATGTAGCATTGAAAAACAGGGAACTCATGAAATATTATGCAAACTAGATGACCCTGGAGGACATTATGCTGAGTGAAATATCTCAATCACAAAAGGACAAATATTGCATAGGGCCACTGTTGTAAAATGAGACTAACATCAGGGTTCAGGGATAACATAAAAGGAAGGGAAGAATGAGTATATTGCATTGAAACAGATGAGGGAGAGAACTGTTTAAAAGGAACATATGAATGGGTATTCTTATCATTATAGAAGTCCAGAGTGAAGGCTGCATAGTGGAGTCGACTTGGTGGGGAGTGATTGCATAACAATGAAAGAGTTTTACTTTTCAAGGAGATGAATGAATTGGGGAGAGAGGGTGGTTATGGAGAAAAGTGCCTCAATGAATGATTGGAAACCCTAAGTCTCTGAAAAATTTCATTAAAATTATTTAAAGGGAAAAAAGGGGGTGGGAGAAAAAGTTCAACATAGAATTTCCATATGACCCAGCTATTCCACTGCTAACAATATCTCCCAAAGAAATTAGAAATGAGACACAAATGAAGATTCATACACCAATATTCATAGCAGCATCATTCACAATCACAAGAATGTGGAAATAGACCAAATGTCCAAACAACTGATTGAGAAAATGTGATATATCACATGATGGAATACTACACAGTGTTCAAGAGCAATGATTTTGAAAAATATACAACATAACTTTGGAGAGACTGGAGAACATTATGCTGAGTGAACTCAGTTTCAATAGGACAAATACTGCATAAGACCATTATTTTAAAAATAGAAGGATATCTAGTAAAATGTGTATGGGGACCTGGGCAGGAAAGAAATCACAGGGTTGCACAATTTGATAGGTGGAAGGAAGAGGTAAAGGTAATGGGAAAGATCTGGGGAAGACCTGAAAAGACAGGATAATGATGGGTATAATTCAATGTAGATTAATTTTATAAACATAAGGTATGGGAATGCTTGTATGAAACACAATGTGAATTAAGGAAAGTATGAAACACTATGTAAATAAATTTAGTATGCTAGCCAGTATAAAATAAATTTTTTTTAAAAAAATTCTAGTCAGTTACAGAGAAAAACCAGCACATTTACTACTTCCTGACTTATTTCAGTGTCAGCCAATTCTTTTTGGTGCAGTGACTGTGTATTTCCTCTATATTCTTTTGATGCTTCCTGTACCTTCAAGATATTTCCCACAGCACTTTCTGTATTGTAACTCAAGGCTTGAATTTGTTTTTCAGTTCTTTCAACTTGAGAACTTGTGCCATTTATAGCCTTTGAAAGACTTACTGGAAGGTCAGCTATAATCTTGATCTGACACAGTGACACATAGCAACAATAACAAATTGCATCAAGCTGGGAAAGATAGAAAGAAGGTCAGCATACATGAAGAAAGCCTTCAATGAGATAGCCATGCTATATACATAATTCCTGAATTTCATGAGAATTTTTAAAAATAACTATTGCATATTTTCTAGAAAAAGAAGTTGAGGCCTAGATAACTTACTAAAGATTGAATATGCCTATTTAGCTACAAAATCTGTGTTCCAGGTGTATCTTCAACATTTTAAAGAAAGTTCATAAGGTTCATCTTCCATAAACAATGCTAACTAACATATTGGCATTATAAAAATTTCTGAAATGCGGCTGCAGTCTGAATTAAGAATATGCAGATCTAAAAATATAATTCTGAAGACTTCTGGTTCAAAATGGAGGAGTGCAAGCATTTCTACTCTTCTCTTCCCTCTGCAAACTAAACGAAAATGAGAAAGTACTGACTCTAAAGTATAGCCAGTGAAGATGAGGTCCTGAAACTGGCAGTAAAGCTTGATTTATGTGTAGGTAACATTGACAGCAGACATTTTCATGAAAAAGTCAAGTAAAATGGGCTTTAGGAAAACAATTACCAAAAATAAAATAACTAAGGGAGTTTAAAGTAAAAGCAAACTAACAAAAAACAACTCAAAAGGCATTACCTTCAAGTCAGAACCAACACATAGCAGACTGTCCACAGTGGGTTTCAGAAGCTGTGAATCACATGGGAGGCAATTGCTCATTTTTTCCCCCAAAGACTTTAAAAAAAAATAGAAAGAATAATAGTACATTTGACTGATAAAGACAGGAGTTGTATAGGACACATCACAAAAAGTGGGATCAGTAAGTAGCAGCAACCAATTGAAGAATAGAATTCACCCATATTGTTGTTTTTTCTCATTAAGTCAGAAATTACCCAAAGCTGACCCTCCAGAGGGTTTTCAGATGCAGTTCATCACACAGGAGGAAATTTCCCATCTTTCTCCCACAAAGCAGCTGGTGGATCTGAACCATGTGCCTTTGGGTTGGCAGAACAACTCCTTACCACTAGGTCTCTAGAACTTCTTACTCATTCTTTGTTGTTGTTGCTAGGTACCATTAAGTTGAGTAAGACTCACAATGACTTTATAAGCAACCAATCTCAACACTGTTAAATCCATGCCATCTTTACACTCTCTGACACACTCAAGCCTATTACCTCATTAACCGTGTCAACCCACCTGGTTGAGGATCTTTCTCTCTTTCGCTGCCTTTCCTTCTTCCCAAGTGCAATGTCCCTCTTCAAAGAATAGCCTCTCCTAGCAATACACCCAAGGTATGTGAAGACCAACCTTCATCATCTTTGCCTCCAAGGAGTGAGCACTCTGCACATTCCCCAAAACTTGTTTGTTCTTTTTGCACCCATGTTGTTCTTGTTCTTGTTGTATACCTTAAGGTTGGAACCAACCCATAGCTAACATTCCAGGGGGTTTTCAGAGGCAATTAATCCATGGAGAGGAGAGTACTCATTTTTCTCCTGCAGAGCAACTGGTGGATTCGAACAGCATGCCTTGCCTGCCTTATCACTGACTCACCTACTCCTCTTACCCCAGTTACCACATCAATCCATCTCACCGGGGTCTCTCTCTCCTGAGGTGTCCCTCTCCCCTTCGTGCTTTTCCCCTCCTGGCCATGTGCCCAAAGCAAGTGAGATAGAGCTTCAAAATTCTAGCCTATGAGGAGAAACTTGGCCTCACCCTCTCCAAAACAGACTTGTTTTTTTCTCTTGGCAGTCCATGTTATGTCCAGTGCTCTTCTCCAGCACTGAAATTCAAAGGCATAGATTCTTCTTCTGTCATCGTTGTGTCCTTGTCCAGTTCTCTGATACATAGCAAATAGTTGTAAAGACTATGTGCTGGATCAGGTGCACCTTGGTCTCTGGATTGACATTGTTGCTTCTAGGTACTCTGGAGAGGTTATATGGAGAGGTTATTTATGTGTGTGTGTGTGTGTGTATATAAATACACACAAATATATACATACATATAGTAACTATATGTATGCATATATTGTGTATTAACATACATATAATTACTATATGTATATTTGTTGTATATACACATATAATAACTATATGTATACATATGTATTATGTATATACATATATCAT
>NW_006399828.1:14547823-14574609 GCF_000299155.1 Elephantulus edwardii | reverse complement strand
AATAACTATATATATACATACATATATATTGTTGTTGTTGTTGTTACGTGCTGTCAAGTCATCTGAGACTCATAGCAACCTTATGTACAATAGCCCTAAACCCTGCATTATCCTGTGCCAATCTCACTGTCTCTGACACACCCACCTTCATTACCCCAGTGACTGAATCAATGCGTCTTATGGAAGGTCTTCCTCTCCTGCGCTGTCCCTCCACCCTTCCAAGTATGACTCCCCTCTCCAAGGACTGTTCCCTCTTTGCCACGTGTCCAAAGTATGTCAGATGAAGCTTCCAAATCCTTATATCCAAGGAACAGCCTGGCTTCACCTTCTCCAGGACAAACCTGTTTGTTCTTTTAGAAGTCCATGGTATATTTAATACTCTTCTCCAGCACCAGAGCTCAAAGGCATCAATTCTTCTGTTATCCAGAAGCACTAGTATATATAAGGGAACTCTTGTGGCTTGGTGGTGATTGAGCCGCCAACTCTTTACAAGCAGCTCCATGGGAGAAAGATGGACAGTCTTCTCCTAGGCAATTAACTGCCACTGAAAACCTATTGGAGGGTCAGGTATGAGTTGGTTCTGACTTGACAGTATACAACAAGAAACAGCAGCAGGCTTTTTAAACTGATATGCTCATTTGGCTAGATCCTGAGTAATCTGAGCTCATTCTCTGCAAACATTTGACTTAAAGAAAAGCAAAACAGTAGCTAAGCAAATCAATATCATTTGACAGCATATGTATATATAAAACAATCTCCTCCTGTACAATTAACTATAGATACAATGTTGACAGATAATATTGAGATATATGATATGTATGTGTGTGTGTATGTGTATATGTCTCAATAGAACATGATTGAGGTAAATTATTTATAAAAAGTAAATTGCATAAGTGCTTCATTGTGATAAAACTCTACACTCATAACATCATTTCTCAGGTATGTATGTGAAACATTTTCATTATCCTGAAAAGGTACCTCATAACCCAAACAATTTCATCCATAAGCTATAAAATGTTTTTATATTTATTAACAGATTGATTTTGTCTGTTCTAGAGCTTCAGAATAGTGCTAGTGGCAAGAAGCTGTGCTGCAACCCCAAAGGCACACAGTTCGAACGCACCAGCTGCTCTGTGGGAGGACAGGCAATCTTCACCTGTGCAATTAATTGCCTCTGAAAATTTTCTGGAGGTCAGCCATGGTGCAGTGGTAAAGTACTCAGTTGATAATCAAAAGACTGGCAATTCATACTCGTCATCCACTCTATGGAAAAAAGACGTTACAATCTGCTTCAATAAAGACTACAGCCTTGGAAAGACTCCAGGACAGTTGTACTCTGTCCTATGGGGTCTATGAATCAGACACCTATTCAGTGGCAACGAATGGGTTTGGTTTTTTTCCTTTTTTTTTTTTTTGAGATTCAAATAACTAGAATCATTAATTTTTTAGCCTTTCATATCGGATTTATTTCATTCAGCACAAATATAAAGTTGGATAATTTAAAATTAACATAATCCATGTTGTGGCATGTGTCTGTAGCTTACTCTTTTATGATTACAGGATTGTTGTTGTTGTTGTTGTTATGTGCCATCAAGTCGCTTGCAACTCATAGCGACCCTATGTACAACAGCCCTAAACTCTGCTCTGTCCTGTGCCAATCTCATTGCCTCCAACACACTCATCCCAATTGCCCCAGTCACCGAATCAATCCATCTCCCAGAGGGCCTTCCCCTCCTGCGCCTGCCCTCCACCCTCCCAAGCATGATGTCCTTCTCCAAGGACCAGTCTCTCCTTACAACATGACCGAAGTATGTCAGACAAAGCCTCAGCATCCTTGCCTCCAAGGAGCAGCCCGGTTTTACCCTCTCCAGGATGAATCTGTTTGTTCTCTTAGCACTCCATGGCACCTTCAGTACTCTTCTCCAACACCAAAGCTCAAAAGAATCAATTCTCCTTCCATCCTCCTTGGTCATTGTCCAGCTCTCTGATGTATAACAAGTGATTGAAAAAACCATGACCTATACCAGATGCACCTTTGTCTCCAGAGACACACCGTTGCTCTTGAGTACTTGAGAGGTCCCTAACAGCAGACTTTCCCACGGCAATACGTCTTTTAATTTCCTGGCTGCTGGTACCAAGAGTGTTGATTGTGGAGCCAAGCAAACTAAAGCTGTGAACAATCTCAATCTCTTCACCCTCCATCCTGATGCTGCCAGTTGGTCCAGTGGTGAGAATCTTTGTCTTCTTAACATTGAGCCTCAATCCATATTGAAGGCTGCAGTCCCTGACCCTCAGCAGCAAGTGCTTCAGGTCCTCCTCAGTTTCAGCAAGCAGGGTTGTGTCATCTGCATAATGCAGATTGTTTATGGATCTTCCACCAATCCTGATGCCACATTTCTCCTCATAGAGCCCAGCCTCCCGGATGTTGGACGTGCTCACCAAGTTGTGTCAAGAAATCTGGAGAACAACCACTTGGCCAACTGACTGAAAGAGATCTATATTTGTTCCCATTCCAAAGAAAGGTGACCCAACAGAGTGTGGAAACTATAGAACAATATCATTGATTTCACATGCAAGCAAGATTCTGCTGAAGATTATCCAAAAACACACATCAACAGAGAACTTCCAGAAATCCAGGCTGGGTTTAGAAGGGGTCGTGGTACTAGGGATATTGTAGCTAATGTTAGATGGATATTGGCAGAAAGCAGGGAGTACCAGAGGAATGTCTATCTGTGCTTCATTGATTATGCAAAGGCATTTGACTGTGTGGATCATAACAAACTGTGGCTGACTCTGAGAAGAAAGAGAATCCCAAGAACACTTGATCATGCTAATGAGAAACTTATACTTGAACCAAGAGGCAGTTGTCAGAACAGAGCAAGGAAACACTGCATAGTTCAAAATTGGGAAAGGCGTACACCAGGGATATGTCCTGTCTCCATACATAGTAGTATTCAGCTGTATTGATAGAGTGTGAATTATTTACCCTTTTTCATGTTGATCATTGATTTGCTTCCAAACATGGGCTATTAGGAATAAAATTAATATCCTTGTGATTCTTTTTGTGAGCATATGCTTTCATTTTCCTTGAGTATCTACCTAGAAGTGTAACTGCTGAGTAATGAAATATTTCTTAAACTTTATTACAAACTGAAAATCAGTCTCCAAAGCTGTTGCAGTTTCTTTAAAAACTCCACATACAACTTTTTAAGTTCCACATACAACTTTTTAAGTTCTGTATGCCTGCTTCATGTCCTCTTCCTTTCTAAAATTCCATTCCAACACTTATATGTTTCATCCTTCCATCTTTTTGAATGCAACTCTTCAGTTTCTCCATGGCATTTTCCTACCTAAACTTCTGTCCTAATCAAACAAAAAAAGATTTGCCTACTTTAATTTCTCTTAGGGGATCTCTAGTGCCTTATTCCAAAGGGAATCACAGATAGCACCTCTCTCAAGATTCTAGTCTACCAGAAGATCTCCTCCTTCCATGTGCTTTACAACCTTCCCAAAACCCGCTGGAGGGTTAGCTGGAAGTGCCCCCCACCCCCGCCTCCCCCGCCAATAGATCTCTCTGGCTCTTTCTCATTCAGTTTTCCTATATTACATGCCATGACAGACTGCTGTCATAGCATCCTTTACTCCAGCTCAAAGCTATACCAAATGCACAGCAAGAACAAAACAAAGATCTATTGCATACCTGTTTTCATCTATTCACTGCTTATAATAATTATAATTTGTTAAAATTATAAATTCATAAAATAAACATCCTGAGGAGTAGAAAAGAAAGATTTATTGCTTTCTGAGTCCCTAGCCAGCACTAAAATGATTAGTTGGATGAATTTAAGACATGTGCTTGTAGTAAATTTATTTTAAAAAATAGGAAAATTCTATTTCAATCAGATTTGATTAAGAGGATATGCAAAATAATCCATGGATTTAAGTTCTATCTCATGGTTTTAATAATCTGAAGTTTCGTTAGATTATTTTCTACATCACATAAAAGTAGTGGCATATAAATTCCTATCCCTAAATCCTTGTTTCTAAGCAAACCTGATTTCATATAATGTTGTCGTAATACACACATATGCAAATGCAGTCATGGAGATTTTTAGTACTAATCAAGAGCACTTAAGCATTTGGTTGTTCCAATTGATTCTTACTTGATAGAAAATTTAATTTTTTTACAAAGGCTGTTGTATCACAATTCAATTATTTCATGAGATATAGTTGTATAAATGTTCTTCATTTTAAATTGTCAGGCATTGTATTAAAGGATAACAATAAAAGTATTGTATAATTGGGGAAGTTCTTGACTTTTAAGAAAAAATACAAGATAATCTTACAAGAATAATTTTAATTCATAAAGTACAGGCAGTCCTCTGGTTAGGAATGTTTTACTTGCATTCAATTCATAGTTATAAACTAATCCCAATAAGGCCTATTATATTAAAAACTTGAGATATATGCAAAGGTTTATAATAAAAAAGTGGACCATGGACAGCCTTTATTGCATTTGACACCCACCCCTCAATGGCACAAGGTTCAGCATCACAGCAAACCTAGATACCTCAGTACAGCAAACTGGCAGAGGAGTGCTGCACAACTTAGAAGAATGTTCCTCCAAAATAAAATAACACTAGACTGTCAGGCCCAACCGACTTTTAAATACAAGGGAGATACACACACACACACATACGAACAAAAGGCCTGCAGCCTTTCTGTAAGTATCGTTGTTTCTCCAAGTTCATAGAGTTTCCAGAGGCATGTGGTTTAGGAAGTGGATGCCACTCCTACTTCCAAACCTGTCTTAAACTGGGAGCTCCACCAAACACTGCCCACGATGAGTAGCCATTATGGTGTTTGGCATACTTATGGCACAGTTGTTCCATTATGGCATTTGAGACGCAAATCACACAAGATTCAGGGTCACAGCAAACCCAGATTACCTCAGCATGGCAAATTGTATTACTTAGGACTGTATGACTTAGAAAAATGTCTAGAAAAAAAAATATATATATATATATTCTATATATTAAGTACATATTAGTAGATTCCATATATCTAGTATATATTCTATATACTAAGGCACATATTTGACAAACTAATGTTATTTGAACATATTTAACTGTTCCAATTTAGCACAAAAATTTACTTAAAGACACATTCAGGAACATAACTCAGTCATAATACAGGAACTGCCTGTTCTAAATTTAGTGTATAGAAGAAAAAAAAATAAAGTTTCCTGTAATGTTGTTCCTTTATCAAAATGTCTGTTCACCTCCTGATCTCAGGACAATATTTTAAGATTCTGGTAGATAAATCTGATTACCAGATGTATTGTGATGTTTTATCTCCTCTTTCAACATTTGTAGGGAACTCTGGTGAGTAGAGAATTGTGTTGCTGACATAAAGGTGAGCAGCTCTAATCCACTAGCTGCTGTGTGGGAGAAACGTGAACAGACCCCAGTCCAATTTCCAGTCTCTGAAAACTTACTGGAGGATCAGGTATAAGTCTGTTCTGACTTAAAGTCTTTGTGTTTTTATTCATTGCAACATTTAGCTCTTATGAGGAATATCACAGCACAAAATCCATTTCTTGTAAGTGGAAAGTTAACAGGAATTATGTGCATGATGTTTGTTCTATTCTTTTATTTGACTGCTCTGAAGTTAGAGAAAATGTAGAGCTGGGAGGTGAATTTTCAAATATTTGTTGTTTTTTCTGTTTTTATTGTGGCTAAGTGCCATCAAGTAGAGTATGATTCATAGCAACTTGATGAACGACAGATCTGAACCCCGTCCTATCCTACACCATCATCTCTGAAACACGTAAGTGCAATACTGTGGTCACTGTATCATATCATTTAGAGTCTTCCTCTCTTTCACTGACCCTCTATCTTTCTAAGCATGGTATCTGTTTCTAAGGAATAGCCTTTCCTAGCAACATGCCCAAATATGTGAGATGAAGTTTCATCATCCTTGCTTCCAAAGGGCACACTGACTGCATTTTTTTCAAAACATATATTTTTTTTAAATCCATGGAGTATTCAGAGCTCTTCTCCAACATGGCTTCTCAGTGTTACCCATAGTTTGTTATAATCCACACAGTCAAATGCCTTTGTATAGTCAATAACACACATATATATAGACATTTTTCTGGTATTCTCTGCTTTCAGTCAGAATCCATCTGACTTCAGCAATGACATCCCTTGAATTTCTGGAAAATCTGTTTATGTTCCACAATTCAAAGGTATCAATTCTTCTTTTGTCATCCTTAGTTTTGCCCAGTTCCAGATTCACAGTAGGTGATTGAAAAGACTATGGCCTGAATCAGGTGCACCTTGGTCTTCAAATCATTGCTCTCCAATAATCTGGAAAGATCCCTGATAGCAAATTTGCCCAATGCAATATGTCTCTTAATCTCTTGACTGCTGGTGCCAAGGGTATTTTTTGTGGATCCAAGAAAAGTGAAATCTTTGACAGTTTCAATCTTTTCTCTGTCTATAAGTCCAGAGGTGAAAATTTTTGTCTTCCTAATGTTGAGATGTAATCCATATTGAAGACTGTAGTCTTTGATCCCCTATAGTTAAATATTTCAAGTCCTCCTAACTTTCAGGAAGCAGGTTTATATTATCTGCATAACACATGTTATTAATAACTCTTCCTCCAATCCTGATGCCACATTCTTCTTCATAGAGTCCAGCTTCTTGAATAATTTGCTCAGTGCACAGACTGAATAGATAAGAGGAAAGGATACAGTCTTGACACACACCTTTCCTCAATTAAACCATGCAGTATTCCCTTGTTCTGTTCAGAAAACAGCTTCTTGGTCGAGGTATGAGCACAATTAAGTGTTCTGAGATTCCCCTTCTTCTCAATATACTGATAGTTTGTTATGCTTTTGCACAATCAATAAAACAAAAATAGACAATTCTTCTGGTATTCTCCACTTTCAACCAGGATCCATCTGACAGCAGCAATAATAAGCCTAGTGCCACAGTATCTTCCAACCCCAGCATGAACTTCTGGCTGTTTTCTACCTGTGTACTGCTGTAGCCATTTTTATTTTCTTTTTTTAAGATCTTCACTAGGAAAACAAACAGATTTGTCCTGGAAAGTGTTAAACTGGGTGGCTCTTTGGAGGCAAGGATTCTGAGGCTCTGTCTAACATACTTTGGACATGTTGTGAGGAGAGACCTTGGAGAAGGACATCATGCTTGGGAAGGTGGAGGGACAGCGCAGGAGAGGAAGGCCCTCTATGAGGTGAATTGTTCAGTGACTGGGATAATTGGGATGGGAGTGTCAGAGACGGTGCAATTGGCACAGGACAGAGCCGAGTTTAGGGCTGTTGTACATAGGGTCGCTATGAGTCGCAAGCGACTCGACAGCACATAACAACAAACAACAACATAATATTAATGATATTATTTGATAGTTTTCATATTTTGTTAGATCATCTTTCATAAGAATGATTACAAGTATGAATTTCAGTTGGCCAGGCAGTTTTCCTCCAAAATGCCTGGCATACACTGGTGAGCATGTCCAGAGCTGCATCTGTTAGTTGAAACATATCATTTGGTATCTCATCCTTAGTTTTTTACAACACTTTCAGTGCTGCTTGAATTTACTCCTTCATTATCACTGGCTCTTGTTCATATGATACTTTCAATGTTTTTCAGTATCAACCAGTTCTTTTTGGCACAGTGATTTTGTGTAATTCTTCTATCTTCTTACTGTGCTTCTCAGATTATTCAACATTTTGCCCATAGCATCTCCATAGCTTGAGTATTGCAAATGAAGTTTGAATTTGTTTTCAATTCTTTCAACTTCAGAAATGCTGAGCGAGTTCTTCACTTTTTATTCTCTAACTTTAGCTCTTTGCACATTCTATTATAATACTTTATCTTTTTGGGCTGCTCTTTTAAAATCTTCTGCTCATTCCTTAATTTCAGCATTTATCCGCCTTGTTTTGGCTTCTCAACATTCTAGTGAAATTTTTAGAGTCTCTTATGACATACATTTTGGTCTTTTTCTCCCTCTTCTCTCTTTGTAGCAAGGCTTTTACTCTCTTGATGGATGATATCAATGATGTCACTCCAGAACTCATCTGATCTTCCATCGTTAGTGTCCCATTCCTCAAATCTATTCTAGAGATGATTTTTTAAAGTTGAGAAGGACAGACTCAAAGTCATAGTTTGGTTGTTGTGAACTAGTTTTCATTTTCTTCCAGTACAATTTTAACTTGCCCACAGGTAATTGATGGTCTATTCTACAGTCAGCACCTAGTGGCTTAATCTGCTGGTGTTGAGCTTCTCCAATGAGTCCACAGATATAGTCAATCTAATTCTTGTGCAGTCCATTAGGAGAAGTCCATGTGTAAAGCTGTCTTTTGTGTTTTTTTAAAAAGGTATTTTTATTTTTAATAAAACACAGAATGTACAAAATTCAATCATTCTATGGCTTGCCTTATTTTGTCACCGAGACCATACTTTCCAACTACCATTCCTTTCTCATTATTTCCAAATCTTGTATTCCAGTTGCCAATAATTTTTTCTTTGTTAATTTTTTTTATTGGTTTGAATACAATTTTTTACATTGTTTTTCATCCATGCATATAGTGTTTGTTTGGGGTTGGTGTTTTTTTCACCCCTTCCTCTACCCACCAAACTCTTCATCCTCATTATTTCCCCTCCTTCCTGCCTCAGACCCCTGACTCCTCCCCTTCTTCTTTTAATATCCATACACATCTTACTGGTTACTCTTCTGTTTTTACAATAATTGTCTTAGGCAGTATTAGTCCTTATGCACTTGAGTTGCTCCTTGAGTGTTGCATAGTATTTCATCATGTGAATGTACCACAGTTTGTCAGTCCAGTAGGTTGTTGATGGACATTTGGGCTGTTTCCACATTTTTGCTATTGCTGCTGCTGCTGCTGCTGCTGCTGCTGCTGCTGCTGCTGCTATGAACATGGACATACACATCTCCATTTGTCTTTCTGGTCTGTTTTCCTTGCATCCTAGCAGTGGATTAACTGGGTCTTATGGAATCTCTGTGTCCAGGCTTTTGAGGCAATGCCAAACTGCCTTCCAGTGTGATTGTACCATTTTACATTCCTACCAAAGGTGAATGAGAGTTCCTTTCTCTTCAGGTCCTCTCAAATATTTATTGTTCCCTGTACAGTTAAAGCTTTGTCACTGTTCCTGGGGTGAAACTATATCTCATTGTGAATTTGATTTGTGTCTCTCTTATTGCCAATGATTTTGAATATTCCTCCATGTTTTTGTTGGCTATCCAAATGTCTTCCTTTGTGAAAGATCTTTCCATATCCTTTGCCTATTATTTAATTATGTTATCAGTATTTTTCTTGTAGAGGCCCCATAGTATTCTATAAATTTTCATTACGAGACCTTTCCCGAGATGTCATTGCCAAATGTTTTTTCCCCCTAAGTTTTCTTTTATACCCTATTGGAAAAGGTTTTATATGCACACAGGGATCTAATCTTTAGAAGATCCCATTCATCAGTATCACCCTCTCCTGGTTGTGCATTTCTAGCTATATTTGCCAACCTCTTCATATCATAGGCTGGACCTTCTAAGTTTCATCCCTCTTTGTCTCTCCAACCACCAATTATTATTAATGCATCTTGATTGCATGTTTGCTCAATTTCAGACTGCAAAAGTTGGTTGAAAACTTGTTAATGCCAACATTTAGATCTTATAAGCAATGTTATAGCACAAAATGCATTTAATTGTAAGTGGAAATTTAAAAGGAATTATGGACATGATTATTGCTGCCCTGGACATGCTCATCAGTTTGTGCCAAGAAATCTGGACGACAACTACTTGGCCACCTGATTGAAAGAGATTTATACTTATTCCTATTCCAAAAAAAAGGTGATCCAACACAGTGTGGAAATTATAGAACAATATCATTATTACCACATCCAAACAAAATACCACTTAAGGTTATCCAGAAATGACTGGAATAGTATATTAATGGAGTAGTACCAGAAATACAAGCTGGGTTTAGAAGAGGCTGTGACACTACAAACATTATTATCAATATCAGATGGATCTTGGCTGAAAACAAAGAGTAACAGAGGAATGGCTATCTGTCCTTCATTGATTATGCAGAGGTGTTTGACTGTGTAGACCACAACAAATTGTGGCTAACCTTGAGAAGAATGGGAATCCTAGAACGCTTGTTTGTGCTCCTGTGAAACCTATATTTGGGCCAGGTAGCAGTTGTCAGAACAGAGGAAGAAAACATTGCATGGTTCAAAATTAGGAAGGGATCGCATCAGGGACATGTTCTGTCTCCATACCTTTTCAAACTGTTTGCAGAACAGATCATTTGGGAAGTTGGACTTTATGAGGAGGAGTGTGGAATCGGGATTGGAGGAAGACTCATCAATAACCTGCCTTATGCAGGTGATAAAACTTAGCTTGCTGAAACTGAGAAGGACCTGAAGTGTCTGATGCAGAAGGTCAAGGACTGCAATCTTCAATATGGATTGAAGTTCAAGATCAATATGACAAAGATCCTCACCACTGGGTCAATAGGCAGCACGCTGATGGATAGAGAAGAGATTGTGATTGTTAACAATTTCAGCTTGCTTCGCTCCACAATCAACACTCGTGGTACCAGCAGACAAGAAATCAAAAGATGAATTACGCTGGAAAAGTCAGCTGCCAGGGACTTCTCCAAACTGCTAAAAAAGCAAATAATCTGGAGACTAGGATACTGATCCAAGCTACGGTCTTCACAATTACTTAGTACACATCAGAGAGCTGTATAATGGCTAAGGATGATAGAAGAATAATTGATGTCTTTGAATTGTGGTGCTGGAGAAGAGTATTGAAAATACCATGGACTGCCAGGAGAACAAATAAGTTTGTCTTGGAAAGGGTGAAACCAAGTTTCTCCTGGGAGACAAAGATTTTTAAGCTCTGTCTCACATCCTTTGGACACATGGCCAAGAGGGACCAGTCCTTGAGGAAGGACATCATGCTTGCAAGGGTGGAGGGACGGTACAAGAGAGGAAGACACTGGATGAGATGGATCAACATAGTAACTGAGGCAATGGGGTTAGTTGTCTTGGAATCAGTGAAACTGGCTCAGGATAGTTCAGGGTTCAGGCCTATTGTACATAGGGTTGCTATGATTTGTAGGTGACTTGATGGCACATAATAACAACATTTTATTTTACTACTATGATGGTAGCAAGCTCTGATGGCCTAGGGGCAAGAAGTTGAGCTACAATCCCAAAGGCATGCAGATGACACTAGCTACTCCTCGGAAGAAGTATGGGCAATCTCCTCCCGGATGAGTAACTTCAAAGACTTGCTCCTCTCCTCTCGGAGACCTGCTCCTCTTGTGAGATCCACACTTGGGGGACTTATCTTAGCTCTGCTGCAAGACACCAAAGCCTCTGTGGCATGAGTGGCCTGGGAGCGTTTTCCAACCATCACTTCCACAGTGTCTACTAAACTACGGCCCTACCCAGGCCTACGACCGAACCACTGCCTGCAGTTTTAGGCAACAGTTCCACCTAGAGCACTAGCCTGCTGCCACCATCACCTGGAGACCACCAGCTGCTGTCCAGCACCAGGATCACCAGTATCACAGGGCAGAGAAGAGTGCCTGGGAAACTCAAGAGGATGAAGGAGCAGTACCTAAAGGCTATTTCAGTCAAAGGTCAGCACCTGCACCAAGAGTCACCTGCAAAATTTATTAAGGCAAATGGGGGTTTCTTCCTCCCAGACAAAGAACCAAAGTCAGACCTGGAGCGGGATTGGATAGAAGAGGGTCCTACACTCCTGGCATTCTGAAGACCAAAGGCCCAGTTCACAGCCATCTCTCATTTTACGGTTCTTTCTTTACTAATTGTGCATCTTACGAGCTTCCTCAGATAATGGTAATAATTATTACCAAAAGATTTTAAAAGTAAAAAAGTAATTTTTTTTATAAAGATAATGTCTAAAACAGAAAAAAACCTTTTCAAAAAGTTTAATTCATTTTCTTAATTGTTTTATTAATGGATGGGTTATGTGGAAGGTCTGATATTTTGAAAGTTTACTTTTTATCCTTTATATAGGCACAGAAAGTTTTTCTTAAGACTCAAATAATTAATGTTTCTCTGCTTTATAGGCCATAAAACCTCTGGTGTAAGTACTTGAGTCTGCCTTGTAGCTCAAAAGCAGCCAAAGACAATGTGCAATCGAATAAGCATGACTGAGTTTCAATAAAACTTTATTTGCAAAAATAAATCAAAGGTTATATTTGGCCTATAGATTGTAGTTTTCTCTCACCAATTCACACAATAAAAGAAAATTAAAATTCAATAGCAGCTTTTTTTGTAGTTCAAACAAATTCTTTGCCAGTGTACAACTTGTGAACAATAAACAGTATCTACTTCTACATCATTTGAGAGTGAAGATTTGACCTTGTTTTTCAGTTACTTCCCTTGTTAATCTAGAATCATAACACAAAGCCAATTCTCTTGTGGCTATTATATGTTTTAAGGGAAAGTTTGCAGTCATTAAAATTTAATCTAAGACTTTATTTGTGCTATGACACTGAAAATTTCCAACCATCTGATTGGTTTTATAGCATTCATATGATAAACTTAGTATTTCATTTGTATAACTATATTGGCATATTTTAAACAATTATATAAATGTCATACATAGGTTGATTAATGGTACCATTCCTATCAGCTGTATTCTTATGGACTTCGTACCTGCTGGAGCTATCAATTACTGAAAATAGGATATCAACATCTCCAGCTCTTACAGTAGATTTACTTTGTACTATTTTCTCAGTTTCTACCTCACATATTTTGCTATTCTATTGTTAGGTGCATACACATTATGGGTTTTTATATCTTGGTGAAGATTTGACCTCTTTTTACTACATACTGGTCCTCTTTAACCCTGATCACTTTCTTGTTCTGCGGTCTACATTGTCTGAACTTATATCACTATACCCACTTTCTTTTGAGGAGTATTATTAGCATGGCTTATATATATTTTTTTTATTTTATACTGGTTTACTTACAAAGTTCATATACATTCTTTTTCACACCAAGTCGTTCCCATTTCCTTAACCCACTGGCTTCCCTATACCCATCAAATTGTGCAATCCTATGATTACCACCTCACCATCCCTCCCTTAGATCCTTGTACATGTTTTGTTTTATTATTTTTTTTTGTTTTATTTTTATAGTAATGGTCTTATATAGTAGCATGGCTTATCTTTTTTATTCTCTTAATTTTGAATGGTGTCTCTCTGGAGACTAAGGTGCACCTGATACAGGCCATGGTCTCTGCAATCACCTGTTATGCATCAGAGAGTTGGACAATGATTAAGGAGGATAGAAGGAGAATTGATGCCTTTGAGCTGTGGTGCTGGAGAAGAGTATTGAGGGTACCATGGACTGCTAGGAAAACAAACAGATTCATCCTGTAAAGGGTCAAATCGGGCTGCTCCTTGGAGGCAAGCATTCTAAGGCTCCGTCTAACATACTTCGGACATGTTGTAAGGAGGGACAGGTCCTTGGAAAGGGACAGCATGCTTGGGAAGGTGGAGGAACAGCACAGAGGGGGAAGGCCCTCTATGAGGTGGATTGATAAAGTGACTGGGGTAATGGGTATGCATGTATCAGAGACCATGCAATTGGCACAGGACAGAGCAGAGTTTAGGGATATTGTACATTGCGTCGCTATAAGTCATAAGCAACTCGATGGCACATAACAACAACAACAACCACCTGGTTGTAGATTTTTCAGAATTCTTGGAAGACTGTTTATTTTGTGGTTTAAGACTTCTAGAGTTTTTCCAAGCTTTTCTTTAATGAAATGTATAGCCCTTAGTTTTTGTCCTAGGTCCATGATCCATTTTGAGTTGTTTTTTGTGTATGGAGTGAGATATGGATCTTGCTTGAGTTTTCTACAGGTAGTTTTCCAATTTTGCCAGCACCATTTGTTAAAAAGGCTATCATTTCCCCAAACAGATTCAGCCTGGAGAGGGTTAAACCAGGCTGCTCCTTGGAGGCAAGGATTCTGGGACTTCATCTGACATACTTTGGACATGTTGTAAGGAGGGACAGGTCCTTGAAGAGGGACATCATGCTTAGGAGGGTGGAGGGATGGCGCAGGAGGGGAAGACCCTCTATGAGATGGATTGATTCAGTGACTGGGGTGATCGGGATGGGTGTGTCAGAGGCAGTGCAATTGGCACAGGATAGAGCAGGGTTTAGGGCTGTTGTACATAGGGTCGCTATGAATTGCAAGCGAGTCGATGGCACATAACAACAGCAACTTTATTTTTAAAGTGGATGTCTCTTAGAGACAAACTACCAAGACACATACAAGAAGAAAATTATCTGAATAAATCTCTATTAGTGGAATTGGGTTAATAATTAATGGCATTCCTAAAAGAAAGACACAAAGCTTTCACTGGCATTTTAATTCTGCCCAACATTTAAGGATGAAATGATACAGATTTTCTACACATCCTTGGAGAAATGCAAAAGTATATGGTTTTGAATCTGCTAGCTGCTCTGTTGGAGAAAGATGGGCAATTTCCTGCCACTCAATATACCGCCTCTGAAAACCCACTGAAGTTCAGCTATGGGTCGATTCGGACTCAAAGGTAAACAACAGTGGCTCTAGAAATGTCTGTGTAATTAATCCAACTGGTGGGGAATCTATATGTGTCTGGGTAAAACTCTGCTTTATAGGTGTTTCAATGGCAAATTTTTTCAGAAGTATATCAGCAAATTTTCCAAGGCATCTCTGGGGGAATTCAAACTTCAAACCTACTAGTTGGCAACTGAATATTTACACGATCCAGGGATACCTCTATAAAATCAGACATTAATATCAGAAAGAGAGAGAGACCAATATTTCTCATAATAAAAAATGCAAAAA
This sequence comes from Elephantulus edwardii, assembly GCF_000299155.1. Taxonomy (NCBI): domain Eukaryota; kingdom Metazoa; phylum Chordata; class Mammalia; order Macroscelidea; family Macroscelididae; genus Elephantulus; species Elephantulus edwardii. Next base: position 14,559,675 of record NW_006399828.1, on the reverse strand, counting down.
AGGTAGCAAATTTAGTCCAATGATGTATTATTTAAAAAATTATAAACCACAACCAAGTAGAAGTTCTTCAGGTATGCAAAGCTGATTCAACATTCGAAAGTTATTAGTGTATTACCCCATATAGTCTAAAGGGAAAGATGACATACTCACATGAATTGATAGAAAAAGAACATTTGACATAATATAATACTTATTCATAGAGTTTTTGAAGGCCTATTATTTCCTAAATGGATAACCAATCCTTCTTCCTAGTAGGTCTTAATTTGGAAGCTCAGCTTTAGTACAGTATCTGACAGACAAGTATTAAAAGCGCAGATGATACACAAGCAAACACATATAAGGAGGCAGTCATCAGAACAGAGCAAAGAAACACTACATGCTTTAAAATCAAGAAAGTACGTCGGGGATGCGTCCTATCTCCATACCTTTCAAATCTGTATGCAAAATGTATCATTCAAGAGGCTTGTCTTAATAAGGAGGAATGTGGCTTCAGGGTTGGAGAATAACTTATCAACCACCTGCGTTATGCAGATGTCACAACCTTGCTTCCTAAAACTGAAGAGAACCTAAAGCATTTGCTGCAGAAAGTCAAAGACTGTATCTGCAACATGGATTGAAGCTCAAGAAAATGAAGATTCTCATAACTAAGTCAATTGGGAGCACCATGATAAAAGCAGAAGAGATGAGATTGTTAACAGTTTCCACTTGCAAGTTTCCACAGTTAACACTCTTGGCACCAGAATTCAAGAAACCAAAAGATTAATTGCATTAGGAAAATTTGTCAGGGACTTCTCCAGAGAGCTGAAGAGCAACCATATCAGTCTAGGGACTAAGATGTGCCTGATACAGGACACGGTCTTCATAATTACTTGCTGTGCACCAGAGAGCTGGACAGTAATCAAAGATGACAAAAGAAGATTGATGTCTTTGAGTTATGGTCCTGGAGAAGAATATTGAACATACCGTGACTGTCAAGAGAACTAACAGTATGTCTTGGAGAAAGTAAAGTCAAACTGCTCTATATAGGCAAGGATTTTGAGGCTCTGTCACATATGCTTTGGACATATTGCCAGCTGTAAGGAGGATATCATACTTGAAAGGGTGAAGGAACAGTGCAGAAGAGGAAGATCCTGCATGAGATGGATTGACACAGTAACTGGGGTAATGAGGGTAGGTGTGTCAGTCAGGGAGATTGGTTCAGGAGAGAGATATTATCCACTGGGTGCTATGAGTCATAGTCAATTTGTTGACACATAACAATAACTACAAGCTATTAAAAGCAGCAACATGCAATGGCACTTCCCCATATAAAAACTGACAGATAAAGTTGGCATTTATCCCCCCACCCTTTGGCATTGGTCCCCCTCCACACCTCCACCACACCCCACACACACCACTGCCTCATCCCTGCACCCCACTGTCCCGCCCCACTGCCCTGCTCTCTCTCTTCACCCCCTATCTCTCGTACCACCCCACCCTATCTTCCCTCCACTGACCCCCTCTCCCCATAAGCAGCTGTGAGGCAAGACCTCTAACTAACCCCTAATATGATGGCTCAGGCTCCAGACAACCCCTTACAATGCTGCCCTGCAATGGTGGCACTCTGGGCCTCTCATGTGCATCTGGGTGCGGCCATTCATGGGCCTCCAAGCCCAGCCCAACTCCCCACCATGAGTCTGGGTGCTGCCACTCACAGCCTTCCGGCCCTGCTCCTTGGGGCATGAGTCTATCGATACCACTCTTTTTTTCCTTTGATTGTAGATTAAAAAAAAAAAAAAAGTCATGGCTAACATTGAGAAGAATGAGAATCCCTGAATACTTGATGGTACTCATGTGAAACCTATACCCAGACTAGCAAGCTGTTATCTGAACAGAGCAAGTGAACACTGCACAGCTGAAAATCAAGAAAAGAGTCTGTCAGAGATGGATCCTTTATCCATATCAATTCAATCTGTATATGTAAAAGACTTCAACAATAATCTAAGAGTGGTAAGAACACAATAAACTTTCTAATCCTACAAGATAAGTGAAAGATTAACTTGTACCAATATTTAACAAGTTAACTCTTAAGAAGGTTAACTTTCAGAGGGCATTAATCATTGGATTGTACAATTTGATGGGGGGGGTGAGGGAAATGGAAAGAATTTGTTCGAATGTGTATCAGAATTTTGTAAATAAGCTAGTAAAAAAAATAAAGGTTAACTTTCACTGTGTCACTGTTTAAAAGATGTAATAAAAGTAACCAGTCTTGTATGTGTGCAATTTAGCAATTTCATTTAGCCAATTACTTATGCAACAATTTTACACACTATGAATTGAAAGTTAAATCACAGAGCAACTGAACTATAATCTCTCAAACACTTCTGAAACACCCTATTTTGTGTTCTGGTTAGTTTCTCATTAAGTTAAATTGAATTTAGCAGCAATAACAAATCTATAGATTTGAAAATTTTGTTTTAACAGATATCAAATCTACTAGAATCTATTCCACTAAAGACTTGATCTAACTTGTCCACCTCCCTTCTTCCAAAGAAATTTCACACAGTATACAGAGACAATTTTTTCTTTAATACACAGTATTTTTTCCAAACATTCATAAATCTATATCCATTTCATGAAAAAGAATGATTCCTAACTTTCAACCAAAATGGTAGCTTAGTGAGGCACGCCATGCTGTCCTGCTGCACCAAAGACTCAAGAAATTAGATGAAATAGATACAGAAGGAAAAAAATCCTACAACACTGAATAGCAAATAAAATCATAAAGAATTAGTGGATGAAAACTGTGAAGAAGAGATGGAATGGAAGGACCTTTCCAGGTAGTGAAACAGAGCATGCTCATAGTGAGATAAAGAAAACAGCAATAAAAAGAGCAGTAAGGAGCACAGAAGCAACTTGATGAAATTCCTAAAGAAGACAGAAGGACTATGTACATTCGTTGTTGTTGTTGTTGTTGTTGTTGTTGTTGTTGTTGTTGTTGTTGTTGTTGTTAAGTACCATCGGGTCGCAGGAGACTCACAGCGACCCCATGAAGGAGAGTCCTTGACGCTTGGGTGCCTTTCATCCTCTCTCCAAGTTCATAGGGTTTCCGGAGATAAGCTATTATGGAAGTGGATGCCACTCCTCCTTCCACGCTTGTTTTAATCGGGGAGCTCCACCCCACTCTCAGTCCGCATTGGGTAGCCAACCATTAACGCATTTGACACATCAGCATCACAGTGTTCAGCCTCACAGCAACCACAAGTGACCGTGGGACAGCAACTTGTACACCAGGGCTATATGTCCTAGAGGAATGTCTGAACAAAAACAATAAAAGACAGGCCTGAGGGTCGCGAACTAAAAGTCACCCACCTTTGTCTTGGTACATATACTCAAAGTAAAATCTGAAATGTTGGCTGCAGCCAATGGGAAGTGCTCAGGTACAATTACCTGGTGGCCACAGGAGCGTGCTCTCACTTCTACGCCCCATCTACGGCCTTAACCACCAAGATGTAAGCCTCCTTCCATCTCATCCAGCCAAGCATTGACCCACTTTCTCTCCCACTAACACTTTCTTTGCCTTCAAAGGACAGCAGGCTCCTCCACCAGGCAGTTTAGATACTGTTTGGTTGTTTTTTGCCTTATCACTCCCACTCCTGATCCAGAATAATCGCTATGCACACTTGCCCACTGTTCCCTCCCCTTCTCTCTCCCACCTGCCAGGAAAGGAACAAATGCGCAACAACATGCACACCAATGCATCATTCCCACACCCCCACCAAACAAGAAGCAGTCGGAGCACGCTTGTGCACGCATGCACCTGCCAGTCGTTCATGACTTCTTACTCACGTGAGAAGTTGCCACCATGCTCTCACCAGCCAGTCATCTGTCATCCTCATAGCTCAGTATCAATGCCTGCTCAATCCACTATGATTCTCATCACAAAAACAAAACAATAAAGTAGAGAGCCACGCTCACACACCCAGCCACTGATCTCAATCAGGGTTCTTGTGCAACCAGACAAGCACCCAGGCTAGTATACCAACCTGCACAGATGAAAACAAAATATAACAGGAAATCAGCACACAATAAACACAGTGACTAAACATAACAACACTTTAAGCCTCACAAACAAGCTGTTGTTGTTGTTAGGTACCATAAAGTTGACTACAACTCCTAATGACCCTCCGAACAGCTAATCTGAATCCCATCCTAACCTATACCATCTCCACCATCTCTGATATCCTTGAGCCCATTGCTACAGTCACTGTGTCAATCCACCTCGTTGGAAGTTTTGCCAAATTTTCATCTTTCCAAGCATGATATACCTTTAAAGGAACAAACTCTCCTAGCAACATGCCAAAAGTACGAGAGAAGAAGCTTTGTTATTCTTGCCTTCAGATATTCTCTGAATGTACCTTTTCCAACACATACTTGTTCATTTTTCTGGCAGTACTCTTCTACAACATCACAGAACTCAAAGACATCAATTCTTCTTCTGTAAATCTTATTAATTGTCAGCTCTCAGATGCATAGCAAGTAAGTGAAGAGACCATTACACACACCTTAGTCTTTAAAGTGACATCATTGCTCTTAAATATTTTGTAAAAGTCTCTGACAGCAGCCTTGCTCGAAGCAATGGATCTCCTTATCTCCTGATTGCAGGTACCGAGAGTGTTGACTATAGATCCAAGTAAATGAGACCATTGCCATAGTCACTGTATCAATCCATCTCATCCATCTCATCCAAGGTCTTTCTCTCCTGATCTGACCCTCTACCCTTCCAAGCATGATTTTCTCCAAGAACTGGTCCCTCCTGCCAACATGCCCAAAGTATGTGAGGAAAAGCTTCAAAATCTTTGTCTCAAAGGAGCAACCTGGTTTCACCCTCTCCAAGAAACTCCTGTTTGTTCTCTTGGCTGTCCATGGTATGTTCAATACTCTTCTCCAGGACCAGAACTCAAAGGTATTTATTCTTCTGACATCCTTAGCCATTGTCTTCCTCTCAGATGCATAGCAAGCAACTGAGAAGAACATGGCCTGTATCAGGCACATCTTAGTTTCTAGACTGATATCACTCCGAAGAGGTCCCTGACAGCAGACTTTCCAAAAGTAACTATCTTTTGATTTCCTGACTGCTGGTGTGTTGATTGTGGATCCAAGTAATATGAACTCATTAACAACCTCAATCTTTTCTCAACCATCTATCACGATGCTGCCAATTGGCCAGGAGATGAAAACCATTGGTTTCTTGATATTGAGATGCCATCCATATAGAATACTACAGTCTTTGACCTGCAGCAAATATTTGAAGTCCTCCTCAATCTTGGCAAATAAGGTAGGATCATCTGCATAACACAGGTTGTTGATAAGTCTTCCTCTAATCCTGATGCCACACTTTTTCTCCATAAAATCCAATCTCCCAATGATCTGTTTCACATAAATAATGGGGGAAATATGGATAAAGGACACATCTCTGACACACTCACGTCTTTATTTCAAACCATGTAGTGTTCCCTTGCTCTGTTCAGATAACAGATTCCTGAACTAGGTATAGGTTTTTCATGAACATGTTCTGGGATTCCCATTTTTCTCAATGTTAGCCACAATCTTTTCTGATCCACATAGTCAAGTGCCTTTAAATAATCAATAAATAAAAATAGATATTTTTCTGATGCTCTCTGCTATCAGTTAAAATCCAACTGGTGTTGCCATTGATATCCCTAGTACCATGGCTTCTTCTAAAATCATTTCATATTTCTGATAGCTCTCTGTCAATGTAGTGTTAAAGTCACATTTTTAAATCTTCAGCATAATTTTGCTTGCATGTGATATTGGTGATATTATTCAATAATTCCCATACTCTACACTGTCTTAGAGAATGGGAATAACTATGTATCTCTTCTAATCAGTTTGCCAGATTTCTTGGCACAACCTGGTGAGCACAGCCTGTGGTACATTACGATTTTCTGATTCAAAATGGCCAATACCAATCCACTCACTAATGCCTAGGATATTAACCTGTGGTGTCAAGGATTTATCATTCAAAACGGCTTTCTTAGACATAGACTTTGACTTTCATCATATAAGTACAAGGGACCTTAATTGCTTTTCCCCAACCCACCAATTTAAAAAGAACAGATTTAGTAGTTAAGGTGATAAGCTCACTATGGGCAAGGAAGAGGAAGCAGAGAGGGCAGCACACATTTTTTCAGGGCCAGAAATCCCTGCACTAGTCACACAAAGATCTACATAAGAGCAGCAGCAGCCTCTGCAGAGAACCAGAGACCCATGAGAGACAGAATTGACTTGGCACTGCTGTACCAAGGAGCCTAACTTGTTGGAGAACTCAGGGAAGACACACTAATTGGCAGGATTAAAGGAACTTTGTAACACTCACTTAAATTGTGAGGCTGAAGGTCAAAGACATTCAATCACACTTGAGAAACTGTAGAAACTCTGGAGTGAGAAATTGTGTTCTGTTTCAAACTTGAATTGCAATCTGTTAACGTCCCTAATAAACTCCATAACCAGGAATCTATAATAATCTATAAGGTTATTATAATTTATTTTGGACCCAGTAAAACAGTAGGACTGGTGTTGGAATTGGTAGAAACAGGTGCAGGAGTGTGGGAGACCATGTATGACCTTGTAGGAATTGGTTTTGTACTTTGGATTTTGTTAACAGAAACAGTTCCCCTTTGCAAAATTCATAGAGGTCATAATATCTACACTCTTTTTACAGGACTTCTCTGTGTTTCATTTCTTATTTTTAAAAAACTTACAATTTCCCTAACTTCATACATTCTATGTTCCAATTATTAATAGATATTTGTAAATGTTCATCCTCATTTGAATTGTTCAACATTAGCAAATAAAGGTCCTCCATTGAACAAGTTCAAACTGAAGTTGAAAATAAGTAAAACAAATTCACAAGAATCAAAATATGACTTTGAGTATATCCTAACTGTATTTAAAAACCGTATCAATAATAGGTTTGAAGCATTGACTACTAATGATTGAAGACCACATGAGCTATGGGATGACATCAAGAACATCATCCAAGAAGAAAGCAAGAGATCATTACAAAGACAGTAGAGAAAGGAAAGATCAAAAATAATGTCGTTAAGAGACTGATAAATACACTAGAACATGAAGAAGACAAAGCAAAGAGAAGAAACTGCAAAGTCAAGGATTTGAACATAGGATTTCAAAAGTCAGCTAGAAAAAACGAAGCAAAGTATTATAACAAAATAGGCAAAAAGCTAGAGTCAGAAAATAAAAATGGAATAACTCACTTGGCATTTTTCAAGCTGAAAAAAATTTAAGAACAAATTCAAGCCTCGAGTTCTAATATTGAAGGATGCTATCTTTCAAGCCAAAGGCAAATCTTTCATGATCTAGGAAACAATGAATAAAGATGGAAGAAATACAAAGTCACTGCACGAAAAAGAAATGGCTGACTTGGAATCATTTCAGGAAGTAGCATTTAGTGAAGAACCAACAGTAATAAAGTAAGTTCAAGCTGCATTTGAAGACTTTAGTAAAAATCAGGAATACCACATGACACATTCAAACCAGCAGATTCAGTCCTGAAAGTGCTTAGCAGGCTCTATGAAGAAACCTGAAAGACAGCTACCTGACCAACTGCCTGGAAGGGACCCATATTTATTCCCATTCTAAAAAAGGCTGAGCCAAAAGAATGCGGAAATTATTGGTGTTGGAGAAGAGTATTAAATATATCATGGACTGCTAAGAAAACGAACAGCTTTGTTCTGAAGAGGGTGAAGTTAGGCTGCTCCATGGAGGTAAGGATTCTGAAGCTTCGTCTGACATACTTTGGACATGTTGCAAGGAGGGATCAGTCCTTGGAGAGAGACATCATGCTTGGGAAGGTGGAGGGACAGCACAGGAGAGGAAGGCCCTCAATGAGATGGATTGAGTCAGTGACTGGGGTAATGGAGGTAGGTGTGTTGAAGATAGTGAGATTGGCACAGGATAGGGCAGAGTTTAGGGCTGTTGTACATAGGGTTACTATGAGTTGTAGGCAACTCAACAACACATAACAACAACATCCATATCACATGAAAGCAAGACTTTGCTGAAGATTATTTTTAAATGGCTAGAACATGAAACTAAGTTTCTCTTTGGAGGGTAGTATTTTGAAGTTCCACCTCATATACTTTGGGCACATCAGTCAGGAGGGACTGATCCTTGGAGAAGAACAGCATGCTCAGAAGGGTGGAGGGACAGTGCAGGAAAGGAAGACCCCAGATGAGATGGATTGAAACAGTAACTCCAGTGTACCAGAATCAGTGAAACTGGCTCAGGACAGGGCAGGCTGTACATATGGTTGTTATGGGTTGCAGAGGACTTGATGGTACATAACAACAATTGAGCTGTACATTGACAGAGAACTTCCAGAAACTCAAGCTAGATTTAGAAAAAGCCATGACATAAGCGATATCACTGACAACACCAGATTGACCTTGGTTGAGAGCAGAGAATACCAGAAGGTTGTGTATTTGCATTTTATTGACTATTCCAAGGTTTTTAACTGTTTGGATTCCAACAAAATTGTGGCTAATATAGGGAAGAATAGAATAATAAAACATTTAATTGAGCTTGTGTAAAACTTTAATTTAGACCAAAAAGGTGTTATCCAAACTGAACAAGGGAAAATAGCATGGTTTGAAATCAAGAAAAATGTGCATCAGGGTTACATCCTTTCTCCATATATATCTGATCTGAATGCTGAAAAAGTAATTCAAAAACCTGGAATTTATGAAGAAAATGTGGCATCAGGATTAGAGGAAGACTCAAACAACCTGAATTATGCAGATAACACAACCTTGCTCAATGAAAGTAAGTAAGGAGGGCTTCAATTACCTGCTACAGAAGATCAAAGACTAAATCCTTCAATATGGATTTCATCTCAACCTCAAGGGGAAAAAATCCTTACCACCCGGCCAACACGCAACATCATGATAGGTGGAGAAAAGTTAGAAGTCAACACTTTCGTCTTAGTTGGATCCATAATCAATACTCTTAGTACTAGCAGTCAAGAAATCAAAAGATGAGCTGTATTAGGAAAATTTGCTCACAAAGACCTCTCTAGAGTGCCAAAGAGCAATGATATCCACTTAAAGATCAAGATGTGCCTGATCCAAGCCATGGTCTTGTCAATTGCTTGTTATGCATCTGAAAGTTGGACAATGACTTATGAATGACAGAAGAACAATTATGCCTTTGAATTCTGGTGTTGGAGAAGAATACTTAATAGTCCATGAACAGCTAAGAGAACAAACAGATCTATTTTGGAGAAAGTGAAACCTTCTCCCTGGTGCTCCTTGAAACCAAGGACATGGGAACTTTATCTCATATATTTTGGATATGATATTAGGAAAGGTCACTCCTTGAAAAAGAACATCATGCTTGGAAAGGTGAAAAGGTCTAAAAGGTCAGTGTATGATTAGAAGACCCTCCAGTTGGACTGACCTGATAACTGTAACAATGGGTTAACAATGGAGATGGTGGCAATAGCACAGAATAGGGCAGTGTTCATATGCATTGTTCATAGGGTTGCTATGCATTGCAGTTGACTCAAAGGCATATAACAACAAGAACAATATTGTGTAAAAACTTTATTACAATCACATCCTTAAGACAGATTCTACTTGAGGAGGAAACTCCTCCCTAGTCATATTTTAAGGGTTTTCCAACCTAAGAGGCTTGTCCTCTGGCACTAGATAATATTCTGCTGCTATTTTTAGATGCATTAAGAATAAGACAGAGGCAAACCAAACAGTGAGATAACAGCTCACCTTCAAAGCAATAGCAATGATTAAAAACAGAAGAAATCAATAAAGGATGGTGGGAGTGTAGAGAGATTAGAACTCTCATGCACTGCTCAAGGAGTACTTCATTAGAAAGTTATAAAGAAAGAAATTATATGATCCAGCAATCTCCTTAGTAGGAATGTTGTTGTTGTGTACTGTCCAGTTGGAACCAACCGATAGCTGACCCTCCAGTCGGTTTTCAGAGGCAATAAATCGCACAGAAGGAGAGTGCACATCCTTCTCCTGCAGAGCGGCTGGAACCCTCAACCACGTGCCTTCAGAACTGTAGCACAACTTCTTGCCAGTAGGCCACCAGAGCTCCCAGGAGGTATATGTCCTGGATAAATAGAGCTATGGGAAAAATAGATAGATGCACATGCATGTTCATGGCAAAATTAGTCATAAAAGCATAAAAACTGAGAAACCTAAGTACCTATAGATGAATAAATAAACTATAAGACATACACACATGGGAGTATTATGTGACAATAAAGAACAACAATGGATCCTCAAAACATCTAACAACATGGATGAACTTGGAAGATACTATGTTGGGTAAGGTAAGTTAATCACAATAGGACATAAACTATATTGATATCGCTAGAAACAGACAATTAAAAAAAAGAGGTTTATGCACAAAAAGAAACAATCGGAATGAAAGGAGTAAAAATAACTTACTAGTTAATTGTTGTTGTTAGGTGTCATCAAATCTAGTACGACTCAGCAACCCTATGTATAAAAGATCTGAACCCTGTTCTATCCTGTGCCATCTTCACACTGCCTGATACACAACAGCCCTTTGCAGCAGTCACTGTATCAATCCACTTGATTGAAGGTCTTCCTCTCCTTCTGTGACCCTCCACCCTTTCCAACATCATATCCTTCTCCAAGGAATGGCACCTTTTAGCAACAAGTCTAAAGTATGTGAGACAAAGCCTCATCATTCTTGCCTCAAAGAGCATTCCAGCCTCACAATTTCCAAGACATTTCTGTTCTTTCTCTTGGCTATCTATGGGATGTTCAGCACTCTTCTCCAACATCACAGCTCAAAGGTGTCAATTTTTTTTTCTGTCATCTTTATTCATTGTCCAGGTCTTGGGTGTATAGCTCGTAATTGAAAAGACTATGGCCTGAGTCATATGAACCTTAGTCCTCAAACTGACATCACTATTCCCGAATAATTTGGAAAGGTCCCTAACTAGTTAATAGGTATGTATCAACTTGGGTAAAGGGACTGCATTAAATGGGAATGGTCAAGACAAAAGAAAACACTGACAGGTACACAAGAATAAAAGGCAACAGCAGTTTGCTTGGCTCCACAGTCAACACTCTCAGTACCAGCAGCCAGGAGATCAAGAAATGAATTGCATTGGGAAAGTCAGCTGTCAGAGACTTCTCTAGAGTACTGAACTGAGCAACAACATCAGGCTGAAGACTAAGGTGCACCTGACCTGCGCCATAGTCTTCACAATTGCGTGCTATGCGTCAGAGAGCTGGACAGTGACTAGGGATGATAGAAAGAGAATTGATGCTTTTGACCTGTAGTGCTAGAGAAGAGTATTGAATATACCATGGACTGCTAGGAGAACAAACAGGTTTGCCCTGGAGAGGGTGAAACCGAGCTGCTCCTTAGAGGCAAGGATTCTGAAGTCTGACATACTTTGTGCATGTTGCAAGGAGGGACCAGTCCTTGGAGAGGGACATCATGTTTGGGAGAGTAGAGGGACAGCACAGGAGAGGAAGACCCTTGATGAGATAGATCAATTCAGTGATTGGGGTAATGAAAGTAGCTGTGTCAGAGACAGTGAGGTTGGCACATGATAGAGCAGGGTTTAGGGCTCTTGTCAATAAGGTCGCTATGAGTCACAAGCAACTTGATGGCACATAACAACAACATACACAATCCTACAATGGCAGAAATAACAATTTACAAGTAGATACATAGGCATATATGTAAGTGGAACAAGTATAGGCTATTGTATAAGAGCATATGATAAGCATTTATAGATTTATCAGAAGATATCTCTATACATG